>NC_060885.1:28056131-28268631 GCF_014805685.1 Silurus meridionalis | reverse complement strand
TTCCCTAAACGTTAATTAAACATCTCTTATATCACCAGGAGAAGCGTTCACAGTCTATTCAAATACGTTGTCTTTCGTGTGTGTGTGTGTGTGTGTGTGTGTGTGTGTGTGTGTGTGTGTGTGTGTGTGTGTGTGTGTGTAGGGGAGAAATACCCATACACAGTGAGCTCTTTTACTAAGCAGCTGCTCAGGATTTACACACCGCCGCCGTTTATTCATGTACGGGAGCAAATGTCAACACAAGAGCCTGCTTTCTTAATCCTACAGATGCCACATTTCTACAGCAGCTGTTTCCTTCCACGATTATCGCCTTCAGAGGATTCAGTGTTGTGGGAGGCAAAAAAAAAAAAAAACACAACGCTGAATCATGTGTGAAGAAGGAGATAGCACGAAATCCAGACGGGATCTGACGAGAGCAGGGATCGCAAGTCACGGCTCTGTCATTACAGGTTTACATCTAGAGCTTCAAACTAGTCAGAAACACCACACACACTTTTTCTTCTGTATCATCTCTAAGGGCACAAAAAGATTTCATATTAGGGTAAAAGTGTGGTTCTTTGTGTGTGTAGTAAAGACTCCTGCACATCTGGATACAGGTGTGATACCTGGCAGATAAATAACTGCATAGCAGAATTCCTCTTTTCCCAGCGATATAAAACACAATTCACACATTCTCTGAACAGCTTTGATGCTCAGCAGAAACGTGTTACATCAGCTACCATACCATGTCAAAAATAAATAAATAAAATAAAATAAAATACCATAGATCGAGTACATCTGCTTGTACGCAACCACAAACATTTTTGGGGTGAAGGTAATGTTTTATTTATATATTTTAAATGTATATTGTATTATGCAATTAGAGCTCATGCAGTAATGCAAGGTACAGCATACTGTATATATAAAGTATACTCCTTCACTTTCTCTCACTCTATCTATCTATCTATCTATCTATCTATCTATCTATCTATCTATCTTAGATTCAACATTGTCATTGTGCAGAGTATAAGTAAAGCCATTGAAATGCATTTCCCATCTAACCTGGGGTGCAAATAATAATGTATACAAAAAATAATATAAACATAAATATACAATAAATGTTTTACAGTAGTGCAAAAGTGCAGTATACACTACAATAATACTGTATAAGGTGCACATATGAAGATCACACAAAAACACAAACAATGTAAAATTCAACATCAGGGAAAATGTAATTTGTGCAACAGTAAGAGAATGTATAGTATGTATTAATGTGTATAGTAAGAGAATGTATAGTATGTATTAATGTGTATAGTAAGAATGTATAGTATGTATTAATGTGTATAGTAAGAGAATGTATAGTATGTATTAATGTGTATAGTAAGAATGTATAGTATGTATTAATGTGTATAGTAAGAATGTATAGTATGTATTAATGTGTATAGTAAGAGAATATATAGTATGTATTAATGTATAGTAAGAATGTATAGTATGTATTAATGTGTATAGTAAGAGAATGTATAGTATGTATTAATGTGTATAGTAAGAATGTATAGTATGTATTAATGTATAGTAGGAGAATGTATAGTATGTATTAATGTGTATAGTAAGAATGTATAGTATGTATTAATGTGTATAGTAAGAATGTATAGTATGTATTAATGTGTATAGTAGGAGAATGTATAGTATGTATTAATGTGTATAGTAAGAATGTATAGTATGTATTAATGTGTATAGTAAGAATGTATAGTATGTATTAATGTGTATAGTAAGAATGTATAGTATGTATTAATGTGTATAGTAAGAATGTATAGTATGTATTAATGTGTATAGTAAGAGAATGTATAGTATGTATTAATGTGTATAGTAAGAATGTATAGTATGTATTAATGTATATAGTAAGAGAATGTATAGTATGTATTAATGTGTATAGTAGGAGAATGTATAGTATGTATTAATGTGTATAGTAAGAATGTATAGTATGTATTAATGTATAGTAAGAATGTATAGTATGTATTAATGTGTATAGTAAGAGAATGTATAGTATGTATTAATGTGTATAGTAAGAGAATGTATAGTATGTATTAATGTGTATAGTAGGAGAATGTATAGTATGTATTAATGTGTATAGTAAGAGAATGTATAGTATGTATTAATGTGTATAGTAAGAGAATGTATAGTATGTATTAATGTGTATAGTAAGAATGTATAGTATGTATTAATGTATAGTAAGAGAATGTATAGTATGTATTAATGTGTATAGTAAGAATGTATAGTATGTATTAATGTGTATAGTAGAGAATGTATAGTATGTATTAATGTGTATAGTAAGAGAATGTATAGTATGTATTAATGTGTATAGTAGAGAATGTATAGTATGTATTAATGTGTATAGTAAGAGAATGTATAGTATGTATTAATGTATAGTAAGAGAATGTATAGTATGTATTAATGTGTATAGTAAGAGAATGTATAGTATGTATTAATGTGTATAGTAGAGAATGTATAGTATGTATTAATGTGTATAGTAGGAGAATGTATAGTATGTATTAATGTGTATAGTAAGAATGTATAGTATGTATTAATGTGTATAGTAAGAATGTATAGTATGTATTAATGTGTATAGTAAGAATGTATAGTATGTATTAATGTGTATAGTAAGAATGTATAGTATGTATTAATGTGTATAGTAAGAATGTATAGTATGTATTAATGTGTATAGTAGAGAATGTATAGTATGTATTAATGTGTATAGTAGGAGAATGTATAGTATGTATTAATGTGTATAGTAAGAATGTATAGTATGTATTAATGTGTATAGTAAGAGAATGTATAGTATGTATTAATGTGTATAGTAAGAATGTATAGTATGTATTAATGTGTATAGTAAGAGAATGTATAGTATGTATTAATGTGTATAGTAAGAGAATGTATAGTATGTATTAATGTGTATAGTAAGAATGTATAGTATGTATTAATATGTATAGTAAGAATGTATAGTATGTATTAATGTGTAGTAAGAGAATGTATAGTATGTATTAATGTATAGTAAGAGAATATATAGTATGTATTAATGTATAGTAAGAATGTATAGTATGTATTAATGTGTATAGTAAGAATGTATAGTATGTATTAATGTATAGTAAGAGAATGTATAGTATGTATTAATGTGTATAGTAAGAGAATGTATAGTATGTATTAATGTGTATAGTAAGAGAATGTATAGTATGTATTAATGTGTATAGTAAGAATGTATAGTATGTATTAATGTGTATAGTAAGAGAATGTATAGTATGTATTAATGTGTAGAGTAAGGGAATGTAAAGTATGTATTAATGTGTATAGTAAGAGATATACATATTTTCCCTTTACCTGGTTCAAGTGAAGGGAAAGTTTCATGCATCTACATTAAAAACATGCTATCCAATTGTCTGCATTAACTTTGCAATAACAGTTTGGGAAAGAACCACATTTGGCTGGGAAAGTCAGATGTCTCAATACGTTTGTATATGTATACACGTATATTTATATATAAATTATTTTTGTATGTAGGTAGATCATTTTGACGGGCATTTTAAAAGCAGATTTAAAGCAGGCCAAAAAAAAAAGGATGAGCTCCCCTCACTGACGTCACCCAGCGACTCCTCGCCAATTTTCTAACAAAATTCAATACTTTCCCCTGAACAGTTTTTTCCCAATAACCTGAGACCAAAACAAATACTGAGCAGCCATTTATACAAACTCCATTATCATATTTCAAGTGTTTACAAAACATAAGTGTTTAAAACACAATATAAAACTATTTAGACATGTATCTGTGAAATGTTAGCATTTTTATCTACAATAAAATTACCTAAAAACCCGGCTAATTAGCACACATGCGCTTATCTTTCTAATTACAACGTTTTAGCTACTTTTAAACATTTCCAATATGCTTTAGTTTAAAATTCAGACTGTTGTCTGATTATAAGTCAAAAAAAAGAGGAAGAGAACATTTTCAGACCTGTGAGAGGAGCTGAAAGCAGGAGGAACAGGAGGGAGGACTGGGACACCACCAGGCCGCAGGGGTGGAAAATGGCGGCCGGGTAAAGCGGGTAACACGGGAAAGTAAAATAGCGGCCGGGTGAAGCGTGCGATAGAAAAAAACTCTTTTGTAGTAATAAAAATGGCAACTAATTTCCCAATACTACTATATTTATTACATGTGTTTGGTGATCTCCGCTGCACATACAGATAACCAGGTGATAGTCGGGAAACTCAATAAACAACCTGACATCAAACACACTTAAGACTCCGCCCACTTCTTTCTTTTAAATGAGATAGTAGTACTTGTTTGTTAGTTTTTTGTTTGTTTGTTTGTTTGTTTAAATAAAAACTCATATTGTCGTTCAAACTTTTCTATCTATTAAAGTATGACGACACATTTTATTCTAACATTTAATGCTATTGAATGCCTGACGAACAAGTTAGTTCATGTTCTCGCTTACCTTATAGCAGCTGTAAACAGTCTTCACCAAACTCTTTTTTTCTCTTTGGTTTATTCTATTTATTAACATCAATAAAATAAGCTCACCAAAAAAGCACAAAGATGTAAAGTCTTCTGTCCTGGTGACAGTCGAAAGTTGTAGCCTAACCTCCGACTGGGACAGAGGTGGGACTGAGACTGGTGCTTTTTTTATGAAAAGTTTCATCATATCAGCAAGTCTTGTGTTTACTTCAAGATTAATATACAACACTATAAGAAGTCATGAATCGCCACTAAAACAATCTATTGAAATTCGGATGTTCATACTACATTGTATAGGGAATAAAGAACTGTATTAGGGGCCACGTGATGAAGCAGGTTTACAATCATTACCCTGAAGTTTTTATTATTTTTTAAATTATTATTAGTATTAGTATTATTATTATTACTTTCCTATAACCACATCCTTTAGTGTTTTATGTCTCTCACACTACAGAAATTTGCCAATGCTGGCAAGTTTTTTCATTAAAAGATCGTTTTTCTTTTTACGGTTACATTTAATCTTCTGGAATGAGATAAACACAGGTCAACTCATTAATTCACATAGAAATAGTTGTTTCATTACCATTCTTTTTTTCTCTCTTAAAGTTAATTACAAATCCACTGTTTTCCAAGAAACTACAAAGTGTAAACAATTGTCTTGAAGACATTCAATTAGGTTTTACTTTTGACACATGAGACTCCCTCCATAAATGTTTAATAAATAACTTCATGAAACAACATATCAACAAATACACACATTTTAATATTTTATTACTAGGCTTAGATTACACAGAGCATCCACCATACAAGTCCCTGTGATTGGCCATAATAATAATTTTAAAAAAGCATCATGTTTTGTGGATTCCATAAATATAAACCTGTCAGCAACATTATTGTATTAATTTAAAGAAACTGTTGTCCCTTGAGATCCTGGAGGAAAACCCATAACCCATACAGCTGGATTTGTTTCTGAATAACATTTACGTAGGCAAATAAGTGGATGTAAACGTAATACAAGCTTCATGGGAATTTGTTTAATCTTTCAAAGCAATGGTTAAGTCATGAATCACATTGCAAGGCCAGACTTGGTGCTGGAATGAAAGAGTTTTCTGAAGAATCCCAGACTCTGGGGAGGGGGAAGGGGGAATCCTGTTCATAACTCCAGGGGAAAGAGGATTACGCTTTTAAACATCCCACATGCACTTAATGTTAAGGTGAATAAAACATCCAGTCAGAAAAAATACACATACCGAGGATATCTCGAGCAGAGCCAAACCATAAGCCCCCTGCTTTCTCCATTAACATTACATACATCATTAGTGTAACAAAGTGGATAATACAGTTGTACTGAAATCAGATGTACTGTTTTACACATTTGACCTTATGGCAATGCATTTTTATTTTGTTACAGATGTGAAATCACAACCCACATCATCAAAGATGTTTTATACTTGTAGTGGTCTGAGCACTAAAGTAAACCCAGACATAATAATATGGTCTACTGGTAAAAAGTTCAGTTATCAAAAAAGCTCAAAAATCTTATTAAGAAAGTAAATATTTTACTACATCATGTTACTATTATTACTTTATTACAGGGAAATTAAACACTGCATACACCCCTTACACACACTCTTTACCCTCCTGCCATTTGGGAAAAAAGGTGCTTAATCTATCAGGTCCTCATGGCCAGATTGTCCAACAGATTCTTCCCGCAAGCCACTGGACTGGACTGATACTCATACACCTTCATACAATTTGTTTTTTGCACAATTAACATCAAATCAACAGCATTTATTATTATATGGACAAGTAACACATTTAGCTCTGTGTATTTCTTGGTGCTTCACTGTTACAGTGTCATTGTTTGCACATGTGCAATATGTTACATCGTATGTATATATATGTATATATCTGTATATATGTTTGTTCTGGTTAGTTTTGTCTTATATTGTGTTCATTTACACTGTTATATGTAATACCCTGATACTATAGGAACATTGTTTTGTTTCTCTGTGAACTGAACTGTATAAGTTTGAAAAAACTCTTATAAAGCCACTTGACTTGTCCTGACACACTGTGAGGGGAAGAAATCTGCTCCACGGGACCATCCTGTACAAACACAACAGCCTGAAATCAAACACAAGTGATTTACATGTAATCATCAACATCAATAATTGTGATAACA
Organism: Silurus meridionalis; assembly: GCF_014805685.1. NCBI lineage: Eukaryota > Metazoa > Chordata > Actinopteri > Siluriformes > Siluridae > Silurus > Silurus meridionalis. The sequence goes on along the minus strand of NC_060885.1, from coordinate 28,261,960 downwards.
ACTGTGGTGTATTATTCTATTACGTGCAGCACATTTTTTGCTTTTTTTGTAATGTTCAAAAATAAATCAAACAATTGTTTTAAAATTTTTATTGTCAATTTAAACAATTTAACCTTGTACAAACGTGTGTGTGTGTGTGTGTGGGGGTAGAAAGAAAGTTATTTCTTGTCTTTTATTATTACAAGTTCAACTAACACTGTGCCGCTTATGCCCTAACGCCCCATCCGCTTATGTTCTAAAATGTCACGGAAAAAAAAGAGGAAAAAAGAGGAAAAAAGACAGCTCCATAATTTCCAAAAAGTTGTGCACCTCCTAGAGCCCAGAAGGAAAAAGAAGTGTTGAAACAACTGAAGGGATACATCCTTTGAAAACAGGAAATAGGCCGATCAGTGTTTGTCATTTAAACAAATTCTTTCCACAACATCCAACAGAGTTCTGATTTCAGAACCGTCAGTGCTCCAGGGGTTTATATATTTATACACTTGTAAAGCGTTGAACCAACATAAATAAAAGGAATGACAATATGTATATAAAAAAGCAAAGACAATGTGAAAAAAAGACAGAAATAGAATTAATATCAATAATAATAATAATAATCAAAATAAAAAGTCTCTTAAGTTACTAAACTCAAATATACACAGCTATAACTCTCCTATTTACACATGTACACATTAATTTTTTATATTTTTATAATACTTACACAGTTTCTCTCTATAAATTTGTAAAAAAAAACTGCTTTCTGTCAAAATTGTCAAAAACTCCAGAAGAAATAAATAAATAAAAAGGGGAGAGGGGCGTGGCATAGGAACAAAGCCTTTAATACACGCTTATGACAAGATGAACTACGGGACAAGTGAAGGGTTCGCTTTTATCTTTTATCCAGTCGCTTCTGTGAGCCGTATTCTCAGGACTATAAAAATTGAGTGTGATTGGACAGCACCACGTCTTGTGTTAATGACATTGACAGCATTTGAACGACATTCATACAACTGAGCAGCTTTGAGGTTAAGTGTCTTGCTCAGGGGCTCAGGCATGGCAACTTGGTGTGGTTGGGATTTGAACTTATGACATTTGAATCCTAAGTCCAGTGCCTTAACCACTAAGCATTCACCTCACTATGTATGGACATAAAAAAAAAAAATGCTTGATCACATGAAGGTAAAATAATATAGAATGTAAGCATTTATCTAGTATTTGACTGGTTTTGCTCCAGTGTGGTTATTGCCCTATCGCCTACTGGCTGAGGGGACTTTTAAAAAAGGAAGACGATAAAACCATGCAAAAATAAAACCGATAATATAAAACATAATTCTGCTGTAAATTACCAGAGGAATAAACACATCCCATAGTCCAGAAAATACGCTAACAGCACGTGTTACACACTTTACACACATTACGACTGGAAAAAACCCAAAACTATGAATCAAAATCCGAGCTGCCATTTCCAGATTCGCCGGATTTTTTTGTTTGTCTGTAGAACTGGGTCCTTACCCACCTTTACAGAAAAACAAAAATGCAAATAATGATGTGGGTGTAAACGGATATAGAAGAGGGTGAAAGATCAGCTTTGAGGGGTGTTTGTTCATACGTAGTGATCGTCGACTCATTTGCTCCGGTTCACGTCTTTACACCGGTTGTCTTTAGAGCTGTAGTGCGTCATTAAAGGGTGTGTCTGGGCTGCGGTAAAAACGGTATACACTGCCTCCACTTTAGTGTACTTTAAAGAAGGGCACTTATCCACCACCAGCCCCGGGCCCCTTTCTTCTTCTCTGTCCTCGTCCTCTTCCTCATCTTCATCCTGTTTCTCTGCTCCGTCTCCGATCCTGTCCATAGGATATGCCTCACTCTTCCTGTTCTCTCCGTAAGGGGATTGAAGTCTTAGAAAAGCCCCTTGCTGGTTGTTGATGCTCTCCTCCATCGGCACATTAATGCTTTCCCTCTGTTTACGGCGCTTGCGGATCCAGCACACACACACCACTGTGCAGGAGATCCACAACACGGAGAACAACACACACAGCAGCGGGACTAGGTAATCTACAGAAACGAGAGAGAGAGAGAGAGAGAGAGAGAGAGAGAGAGAGAGAGAGAGAGAGAGAGAGAGAGAGAGAGAGAGCAAGAGAGAGCAGAGAGAGAGAGAGAGAGAGAGAGAGAGAGCAGAGAGCAGAGAGAGAGAGAGAGCGAGAGCAGAGAGAGAGAGCGAGAAAGCGAGCGAGAGAGAGAGAGAGAGAGAGCAGTATTTAGGCAGCATTTTTGACCCATTCGTTATTTTGCATGCGCCCTCCATTATCCATGAAGGCAATCCCACATTTCTGTTGTGTGGGCGGCAAAAGTTTCTACAAACACAGAGAAAGAAATAGACCTCTGTTGCTCTGACCCAGGAGCTTAATCTCTCTTTTCAATCTTAGAAACAAGCTCATATAATCTCACTTTGTAGTTGTTTTTCCCTACGTAGCTGTATTCTGTGGGACTACAATTGACTAAAATGTACACGTATTAAAGTAAAAATCTTATGTTCTGTTGGATTTACAAAAATAAAGTTATAATGAAAGTTAAACAATGATGATGTTACACTGATGCAGTTACAATGAACTTACAATGAAGTTACAGTGATTAAGTTACAAATATGAAGTTTTAATAATTAATTTTTTACTAAGTTCTGATGAAGTTACAGTGATGAAGTTTTAATACTGATGAATTTTTGATGAAGTTCTGATGAAAATACAATGATTTTTTTAATGAGGTTACAGTGGTTAATTTAAATAAATATAATATTAATGATGCATTTTTTATGAAGTTTTAATTATGTTACATTGATGAAGTTTTGATGAAGTTACAATGATGAAGTCTTAATAATGATGCCTTTTTGAAGTTTTAATTAAGTTACATTGATGAAGTTGTAATTAAGTTACATTGATGGCGTTTTAATTAAGTTGTATTGATGAAGTTTTGATGAAGTTACACTGATGAAGTTTTTTGTTAAAGTTACTCATACAGCTATAGGCTTCAGGTAGAACATGCAAGTTAACCTTCCTTACAATATTATGTAAACAGTAAGGAGTTTTCAGATCTGGTGTGCACTCTCGCAAACTGAGTGGATCAATTTGTGAATGATTGAAAGATAAAAGAGAGGATTTGATAGATCAGACCCCTCATTTTGCAAAAATAAAATAAAGCTCTCCTACTCACTCAGGGATGTGGGCATGACCTGGGTTTCAACTTTGACCTCTCGGATGGCCAGAAGCAGTGTGCTGTTGTGGCGTTTGGAGAGGACGCCGATGAGGGAGCTGACTACCTCCTGTATGTCTGCATGCTCCTCGAATGTTGCACTTTGCTCAAATGACTAGAGAAAGAGAGAGAAAGAGAGAGAGAGAGAGAGAGAGAGAGAGAGAATACATTTTTGGATCTTGTAAAGTAGCAGCGTTACTGTAAATACAGCAGCACACTGGTGATTACAATTACAACTAAAACAAGTATGTTGTTCCTCAGTTAAAACCCAACCTTGTGCTGATGAAACATATAAATAAATCTAAAAATACTTGTCTCATTTAAAGACCGTTATGAAATGGAGCCTACGTAGAAGATGGAGTGCTTGCAACTTTTATAAAAGACTACAGGCTGCAACTGTTTCTTGAATAAAACTCCACAAACACAATGCCATGAAAAATAAAAAAGGGTGTTTATTCTTCCATTAAAGCCTTAAATAGGTGTGTGGTGTACAGACTGATTAACCCAGGGGTGGACACGGTTGGGGTTTTCAGTTATAAACAGGGTTAAACAAAAACGATTAAACAAACTCAATGTGTGTGTATGTGTGTGTTCACAAAAAACTCCTGGCCACAGTCTTAAACTTTAAACAAGGACAAAAGTGTGCTTTTAATAGAGAAAATTATATTTATAAAACTAATATTTGATCCCAAAAAGGAAAACTTTACGGCCAGTAAACTGGATTCAGTCATAAACTCGCTGATGTAATGGTCTTAGAGTTATTTACTCAGTATGTAATTTGACATAATAAGTTTAAAGTTCTATTGTGATCTCTCTCTCTCTCTCTCTCTCTCTCTCTCTCTCACTCACACACACACACACACACACACACACACACACACACACACACACACACACACACACAATCAAGTAATGAAAAAGAGATTTCCAAAAAAGTAAAAAGTACCAAAAAATATCCTCACCATGGCAACCTCTAAGGCGTTGCTGCTCGATTGTGATTGGTCACAGAGAATAAAGAGTGTGTGATCTCGGGCAAGGGTTCGAGTGACCGGGAGATATCTGAGTTCAGAACAAATCCCATCAACAGTTGTTCCCTGTAAAACACACACACACACACACACACACACACACACACACACACACACACACACATATATATATATTTATTTATTTATTTATTTTTTATTTTTTATTATTATTTATTTTTTTATTATATAAAGATTCTAGCCAATGAGATCACAGTTCACGTCACACAGTCGCAGTCAGCGTTACCGGAGGCAGGCCATGGCTGTCGAACACCAGGGTGACGCGTGCACACTCGCCGTTTGCGTACTCGGTGTTGGGCCGGCACTCGGTGCTGATCTGTGGAGCATTAGGATCAGAGCACACGCCCAACAGCTGACACGGGGGGCGGAGACAAAAGGGAAGTGATGCTGGGTGCACTCCTGACCTCTGGTGCACTGGGGTTTTTGAGAGTCAAGCAGACAGGGCTGACCGCCACAGTGCACCTGAGAGATAGGAAGACATAAACATTTTTTGTAATCGTTCTCAAATATTACCTTTAAGAGAGACACGAGACATGTAGACATCAATAGGCGTGCTTACTTTGGTGCACTTGATGTTGCCGTTCATACACTGACAGCCGTTACAGTCATCTTCCCAGCGAGAGCCGTGAGGAACAGAAATACCCGAGTGCTGACATGCCTTACCAACACCTATAACTACACACACACAACACACAGACACTTTTTTCTTTTACAAGCTCATTAGATGTGTATTTCCTGATATAACACACAAAAGCATGGTTTTTCTCCACATTGCACTCACACTCCTGACAGCGAGCTCCAGCTCGGCCCTGAGGACACACACACTGATATGCATTAATCTCATCCACACACGTGGCTCCGTAAGAGCAGGGAGACGACTGACACTCGTCCACATCTGAGTAAAAAAAAAAAAAAGAAAATTATTATAATGCTGTGTATACTGATCCATGTTATTTTCAGAAAGTATTAGGATTTAGAAGTAGAACTTAATCTTTATCTTATGTTTAAATGTGTAATCTGTCGATGTGCACTGACTGCGAAAAGAGTTTTTTTATGATGTTTGAGACACATACATGTTACGTTTGTTTCTATCCAAAATACTCAATAAAAGGCAAAAAAACTAAACAAGACTTGGGCAGTGAATGACTGGAAGAAAGTTTCGTGGAGTCACAAAGTGACAGTTTTGTCTCTAACACAAGAACTTGTGTGCAAGCTGGAGAACAGGGGAGAAGATGTTAGCAGACTGTCTCACTTCCACAGTCAAACATGGAGATGAAAGCTTAATGGTTTGAGGTTTAGTGGAGCAGGAAAGGTTGCAGATTTATACTACAACACCATGAAATTCTGTCTGGACTGCGGCTCACTTCACCATACAACAAGACGATGAGCAGAAAAGTACGTCCGAGCTCTGTAAGTGTTATTTAGAGAGAAAACAGACATCTGGAGTGTTATCTATCATGGAATGACCTTCCCAGTCACCGCACCTAAATTCTATTGAACTGCTCCCGGATGAACTGAATCACAAGGTCAAAAAGAAATCCCCAACTAGTGAAGAACACCTATGGCAAGATTTACGAGGCACAACAAAGTATTTCACCTGAATGTTTAGAGAAACGAACTGAGAGAGGATTTTTCAATGAAAATAAAGTGTAACATCTGCACATTTATACATTTGTTTGGACAAAGTAAATTTTCGTATGGTTACATTACAGAGTTTGTAAAAAAGGAACCTGCATGTGTCTCTTAAACACCATAAAAGACCAGGAATAACATCTAACAGGCTCTGTATACATTTTTTCCTATAATTTCTTTTTTATCTTTACCAACGGTGCCAATAATTGAAAATATCAACATTGAAAAGTTGATTATATTATAATTATTATGATCATTATTATTACATTATTATTATTATAATTATCATCATTATCATTATAATGATGATAATAATAATAATTATTATTATTATTTCATTGTTGGCAGAATTTTTTCATTAGATTTATATTTATATATTTTAACATTACTAAAGGATGTGTAATTTGCTCACTGATGCGACAGTCAGGACCGGCGAACCCAGGAGCGCAGTGACATCGAAACCAGTTCACTCCGTCCACACACTCGCCCCCATTATAACTGCAAAGAGAAGAGAGTTCAGGAAAGCGTACAGTGATATTTGACATTAATTAATATTAACATGAATTAATAATATACATCAACATTACAGTTTATAAATCTTACCATGGATGAGGATTGCAGTCATCAACATCTATAAAAAAAAAATTATAAACTCATATCTTGCATTCTATACACATTAAATCTGCAGCCTCATAAAGATTATTAAAATGTGTGGGCGTGGCCTTACTCTCAGTACAAGTAGGCCCCTCCCATCCATCCTTGCAGATGCAGGTAAAAGCTCTGCCCACTCCGACGCACGTTCCCCCGTTAGCACACGGCTGAGAGTCGCAGGTGCTGTTTATCGCTGCGAGGACATGATAAAGACAAGGCTTTAGTTTTTGTCCTGTTAGTGTTACAGCATGTCTGGCATCATGTGCCTGAAACTTACCTGAGTTACAAGTGCTGCCAGTGAAACCTGGTGGACACATACAGCGGTACGAGTCTCCGTGATCAAAGCAGGTTCCACCATTTAAACATGTCGTGGGGTCACACTGACTCTCTCCTGCTCACACACACACACACACACACATAGACACAGAGATGAAATTAACCTGATATCTACACTTAGATTAAAAGATTTAAAGCATGATGGGTAAAGTTTTACACACACACACACACGTACGTGATTGACAGGTTTTGCCCTTCCAGCTGTCAGTGCATTGGCAGTAAAAATCGCTGTGCAGATCGACACATAGACCACCGTTCATACACGGCTCACTCTCACACTCGTAAACCTCTGCATACAAAAACAAGGGATCAGTCAGGAGAGAGGAGAGGAGAGGAGAGGAGAGAAGAGAAGAGAAGAGAAGAGAAGAGAAGAGAAGAGAAGAGAAGAGAAGACTGACCTTCATCACAGAGTTGACCCTTCCAACCACTACGGCAGATGCAGCTGAACATGTTAATGCCGTCTAAACACGTTCCCCCGTTCATACACCGAGACGGAGCACAGTCATTAACATCTGCACAGGAGACACAGGATAAACACAATATAAACACACAATAATACACACTATTGTAAACTAATATACACTAACACACAATCACATGGCTTATCTTCCTTAATGCACACATACAGCTGATTCCTGTGTGTGTGTGTGTGTGTGTGTGTGTGTGTGTGTGTGTGTGTGTGTGTGTGCGCGTGTGAGTGTGTGTCTGTTTGTGTAACTCACTCTCGTGGCAGTAGGTCCCTGTAAATCCTGGCAGACAGGCACAGGTAAAGTTGCCTCCTGATTGGCTGATACAGCGGCCATGCGGGCCGCACACGTTGGATGAAATGTGCCACGCCCCTTCCTGGGTGGAGTTGTTCACCACGGAAATGGTGCAGCTGTCAATCACTAGCAATAAATAAAACATTTGGGATAAATAAGGCATGTTACTGCCGAAAACACTCCAGCAATATCAAGATCATACAGGAATAACACACTCTGTGCTGTGCTGCTGTAGTTAAACTATTAGCGACAAAACAGTGTGATGAATCAGGGTTACTCTATTTACCCTGCAATGGAATTATTTCCTACCACAGGGTTTGAAAACAACGCTTTATTCTTCTTGTACCTCACACATTTTGTGGGGATTGTAATGTCTTCATTAAATAATTATGAATTTTTTGTCCATTTATGATTACATTTATGGTCACTGAATGCTGATGAAAGACTTCATATTTCTATATTTCTATTATAGCAGCTATAAACAATTGTTTCCTAGACAGAAATCATTTTCTTCTCTCAAATTAATACATGATTTAATTAGTAGTTACTTAGCAATTAATTAGTAATTAATCAATAACAACAAAAATCCAAACTTGTCACATGGCCAGGAAGTGTGAACTCCTCTGTCCTGACCTGTTGCAAAGAACTGAAACAGGAGACTCCTTCCACACGTTACATGAAGGTCTCCTTACAGAAAACTTACACAGAACTGTATATCTGTATAATGTGTCAGTGGTGGATTAAGTACACAATACATGTAGTTAAGTTAAAGTAGGTACTGTAGGTAAAATATGACTCCAGTACAAGTAAAAGTGCTCCATTTAAACTTACACTTTATTAAAAGTATTGACCTCCAAATGCACTCAAGTATCCAAAGTACTATGATTTATTATGGCACACACAAATGAGGCCACAGGTGTTGTGGCAAGTTCGAGTCAGGAGTTTGTTCCATCATTTATTACTCTCTAAATGTTCTGCTTCCTGTTGAACTGACGCCGAACTGTATGCTGGTGATAAGTAGATACCACCAAGCGCCAATCAAAACAAGTTCAAAACAGAGCATGCGCTTTGCCCTGATTGACCAGTTCAGTTTTTTCTACTCAAAAATAAAAAGGAACGACTTATTTTGCAAAATCTACTAAAAAAAGCTACTTATGTAACGGATTATATTTACTTCATTACCACATGACCACCACTGATAACATGTTAGAGGGAGCGCATTCTTATTATCATGTGTCTGAGCTTCTGTTGTAGGAAAGGAATCGACACCTTTGGACCTATCAGGATCCATTATTGGTCACGTCGGCGTGAGTTTTCACCTCGGCATGACGTGATCTTGCAGTGGTCCGTCAGCTCGGCGCACGTTCTGCCCTCGTAACCGTCAGCACACTCGCAGTAGAAGCCCGACTGCAGGGCGTGGCACTGAGCTTTATTTACACATGGGTTCGGATCACATGGATCCACCTGCACCTGCACCGGAGACCAGACATCAGATAATGACGTTACACAGAACAGGAGAAAGAGAAAAATAAGAAGAATGAGATGGAGAGAGAAAGGGAGGGGGGGTTTTCCTCACCTCGCAGTGTGTCCCTGTGTACCCTCTCACACACTGACACTCATAGCCAGTATGTGTGGTGCGACACTGACCCCCGTTATGACACAGCGAGCTCACACACACACTCTGCTGCATCTCACAGTGTTTGCCCACAAACCCTGGCTGGCAATGGCAAACATAGCCCTGATGCCCGTCCTACACACACACACACACACACACACACACACAGAACTGAAGATAAGCGAAGTGCGCTTTCCCACGCACAGAAAGCTACAGGTTCTGAACGGTTGACATTGAAATGACAAAACGATTAAGCCAGACTGTCTTAAGTCTCTCTGTACTCACCGTACACGTGCCGCCGTTCTGACACTGTCCATAACAGGTCTGAATATCTACAGTTAGATCAAAAAGTACAGCACTGAATCGTATTCATTATGTAATCTATATAATATATTAGGGGTGAAACAGTACACAAAATTCATGGTTCGGTACGTACCTCAGTTTTACAGTCAAGGTTTGGTTGAATTTCGGTACAGTTTGTGGGGAAGAAATGCAAAACATAAAATTGCTTGTCATTTTTTAATAACTCAGTTTATTATTATTAAAATTTGTGATCAACAACATTTGAACAGTTTACACTTTTTTACTTTTTTAAATAAAATGCCTGCTTGGTGAAATAATATATAAAATAATATATTTTATACAATTTTATAAAAATAAACAAAATAAATCTAATTAATGCAATGTAATGCACTTTTTTATTAAATTAAGTAATCACAAAAAGTAAATTGACTAAATTAAATTAAACTTATGAGAGATTTTAAACTAAATAGTTTGTTAGGCATTTGTTAGACCCATTTTGGGTAATAATAATAATAATAATAACATTAATAAATGCGCTAAGTGTGAGGTGAAGACTAAACAAACTCGCAGTCTGCCACTTCGTTGCTGAGGAAACTTAAGTTTTAACAAAAAAGGAAAATCCTGACAATTCCACATATCGAGTGGAGTGAATGATTAAAGGATGGAAGGAATTAAATTTGTTGAAATTACATTTGACAAGTATGCTGCAATAAGTAGAACAGTTAAGTAGATCATATCTTTAGAAAGTTAAATATTAAATGTAAAACACACACACACACACACACACACACACACACACACACACACACACACACACACACACTTACATCTGTATTGTGAACCAAATGGGGTCTAACAAATAAAAATAAAAAAATATTTAATATTTCCATTTATTTAATTTAATTTGTGCCAATTTAATTAATAACAATGTAATCAATATAAATACAAAAATGCCATTAATTTAATTTATTGTATTAAATTTTTATAATATTTTATAAAATATTTTATTATATATATTATTTCACCAGGGAGGTATTTTATTTAAAACTATAAATTGTTCAAATGTTAAAGATCAAAAATGTAAATAATAATAAACTACAAATAATAAAAACATTGCAAGCAATTTTATGTTTTGCATTTCTTCCCCCAACTATACCGAAACTGAACCAAAACTTGACTTAAAAACCGAGGTACGTATGAAGAATTTCCGTGAATTTTGTGTACCATACACCCCTAATATGTAAGTGTGTATATAAAGCTCGAGTCTATAAATTTAAGCATGCAAATACACTTCTAAAGACTTACACTTAAAACTTAACTTAAAACTTTAAAGTAAAAACAAGTGTGAACATGCACAAAAATAGCAGAAGTGTGCAGAAGGGCAGGCAGGAAACAAAAAGATGCTAATGGCGTACAGAGGAATGTTTAACATCTATGCCTGTCTCTATCAGAGTAATCTGACTTATTTCTCTCCAAAATGAACCCTGGTCTCAGTCCTGCTTTTGTGTCCTCCTGTAGACCTGATTCATTATTAACATTATTATTAACATTATTATTATTATTATTATTGAAATGAAAAGGAAGGATAAAAAAAGAGTAGAATTCCAAAGGAGACAGAGGAAAGCTGTAAAAATATAGACTGATGCTGATATACTGACTGATGTCACAGTTTGGTCCCGCCCACCCTGGATGGCAGGCACAGTGATATCCACCAATCAGATTTTTACATGAGTACGAATTTGCGCAAGGCCTCTTCACACACTCATTCACGTCTGTGAAAGACAGAGACAGAAACAAGCGATAAAGCCTCGCCACCCTGCTCACCGTTACACACATCAGGGCGACATGAAACACCATGTTCCCGGTTTCTCTGTGTTCATTAAATCAGAAAAGTTCTAAGTCTGTGGGATGGCGTGAATGCTGTGAATTATCCTCTCTCTCTCTCTCTCTCTCTCTCTCTCTCTCTCACACACACACTCACACACACACACAAAATGATACTGAGAGCAGCGCAATTTAAACAACCAGATTGTAACTGTAGCCATTTGCTTGATCGGTTTCATCCATGCCTTGGCTGAAACAGGTATAGAAGCTTCCCTGAACTTAAATTTGTCCCTGGAGTAAATACCTCAACCCCTCTGTCTCTCTCTCCATCCCTCCATCTCTCTCTCCCTCCACCAAATACACCTCTGTGAGAGTAAATATAGCCAGTGGCTGGCGGTTGCCAAGGACGGAGTTATAATTAGATACGCTCGGGTTGCTGATAACGTATGGCTTTCTGTAACAGACGTGCAGTCTGCGATCCTCAGACGTCCATTAGCGTGCGCACACACACATAAACACACACATTCCCACACATTCCCACACATATACACACACACACTCCAGTGTAAAACACAGCATTCAGTTCAAAACATGGCTGGTTAGATGGATCATGCAATTACTTCACATGCTTAATTCTGCACCCTATGCAAATACAATCCACAGAATCAAACACACAAACACATACACACACACACACACACACACATATGGCCCTACCAATCTGGCAGGTTTTTCCCGTCCACTGAGGTGGACACAGGCAGTTGAAACCGTTGTCCTGATCGATGCAGGTTCCTCCATGTGCGCAGGGGCTGGACATGCACTCGTCTTTGTCTATGACACAAATACAAAAAGACACACACACACACACACACACACACACACACACACACACACACACACACACACACAAGAAAGACAACCTATTTGAATAGACTGCAAATGCTGTAGTTGCAGATAGGTATATAATGGAACTTTCCGTATATGGCCAGTGTTTCCTGTTTAAGTCAACTGATGTCAACTGTCACTCATTACGTAGCCTAGTGTGCGTGTGTGTGTGTGTGTTTGTGAATCTTATTTCTAGCTATTGTGTGTTTAATATTTTCCTCATGTCTGCTGGACAGAGCTCAATCTACCAGGTGTGTGAGGAAGTTGTGACCTCTGACCTTTGGCGCACGTCGTCCCTGTCCACCCGGACGGACAGTGGCATTCAAATCCGAATGAAGTCTCGTGGCATGTCCCACCATTGGCACATGGGTTCGACATGCACGCGTGTTCCACTGGACAAAATCAATACACAGACACACACACACACACACACACACACACACACACACTAGTTAACACTTCAGCACAGTTGTGATGTCCTGTGGTGTGTAAATTGGTGTCAGGTTCCTCACCGATCTCACAGTTCTTGCCTGAGTAGCCGTTGGGACAGACGCAGAGATACTCATCCGGCTCGGTGTTCATACACGTCCCTCCGTTTACACACGGCCGGTGACTCCCGCAGTAATTCAGGTCTGTCCAAGAGCAAATGAAAGAGTGCAGGAAGTATGGAATGGTTAAAGTGTCAGATCTGAAAAAGTGCTTCGTGAACACCTTAGAATTTTCCACGCACGATCGAAAATAGTTGCTAGTTACCTAAAAAATACAATCTGCATCTACAATCGACATTACAAAGCTAGCTAACTAACACTAGATAGCTTGATCTTACTTTGCCACTAACAAGCATTTACTCGTAGTTTAAGTGATCTGTGCATGTATGTATGTGGTATATTAATATGTAGCATACAGGAGGCTAAAGTCCATCGTGTCAATGATCACCTTTTTCACAAAACAGTCCTCCCCAGTTCTTCTCACAGATACACTCCCACTTCTCCACACACGTTCCGTGAACGCAGCCTGGGTACGGCAGACACTGGTCACACAGAGGACCCTGCCAGCCGTAACTACACCTGCAGCAACACACACACACACACACACACACACACACACACACACACACACACACACACACACACACAGGGTTTAGGATTGTAAACATACTGTAAGTAAGTCACATGTGAATCACTGATATGTTAAACATTTTTGTGTATGGAAGGAGTTTTCAGTTCAGTTCTTTCATAAAAACGTAACTATAAATGGATATTATATTATATTATATAGCATGGTGAGCATCAGAGGAGTAAAATGTGTGGTGATGGCAGTGTTTCAACACGCTGACATGTCATTGATGGGTTTCCTACAACAGCATGACACAAAGTGTTATACACACATTAGGGATGTGCATCTCCATAACTGAGGTCAATGCGATTTGCATCTCGATGCATAGCCAAGAATACGTTAAAGCTACATATGAATGCGATGTGATACAAGTCACCACTTTTACAGTCCAGTCTGATCCGATTTCGATTCGATTCAATGCGATTTAATGCAAAAAAAATAAATAATGGTATGCAATTTAATAAGGGACAGACAGACAGCAAATCATAAATTTATTTGAGTGCCTTTTGACCTCTAACGCATGGCCCTTTCGCATACAGCCCTTTGTAGTACAAAAAAAGGAAGAACTTTAAATAAAACCAGACGTTTTTTTCCTGCTGTCTGCAGGAAGATGCAGCTCTACCTCTGCCATGTTAATCTATATTCTATGTGACTCTCAGGACGTACATCGGTCTTTGTAGCGTTGTGATACGTCATATTCACGTAGCAGCAGTGGTGCTGAGAGAACGTGCTTGACAAAGAATTTAGCAAAAAGAAAGCAATCTTCATATCACATATATGTCACACATTATTGGTCACTTTCTAAATCACAAAAGTATAGCACATCTACTAATAGTTACATATACATAAATCATTTTTTACCAACAGAAATATGATAACAAACCATTGTGATACAAATGCCAACTTGTATCTGAAACACACTTTTTAAATCGATGCATCACATTGTTAACTTTTATGCAGATGCATTGATGTGAATCGGGGAAACTTACCATACCTACCACACACACACACACACAGACACACACACACACACACACACACAGAGTGAGAGGTTAGCTAATCACTTGGTTTAAAGTGATGTGGTGTTATTTCGGTTTTGGTAGCAGCCTTGTTCCAGCTGTCTCCACATTTCATTCAGAAGTATTTAAAGACTCTACATAATACAACACACACACACACACACACACACACACACACACACACACACACACTTACTACAGACACATGCACACACTGTGCCGTCTGACAGACACACTTGTTGCTCAGACACTCTTCCAGCTTCAGACAGCTCATTCAGACTCATACACACTTATCAGCCACACAGCACATGCAGCAGTGACCACAATCACAAAACGACACATACACACTACACAAACTATACATACACACACACACACAAACACACTCACACAATGTGATAAATAATTTGGGATTTGGGACAGCCTCTCTCCCTGTCTCTCTTTCTCGTTCTCTCTCTCACACACACACACACACACACACACACACACACACACACACACACACACACACAGATCCGTATCTTTTTACACTGACACACACTCAGATATCAAGCCATATTTGTGTTTGTGTGTAAAAGTGTGTGTGCCTGTATGTGTATGAGATGTAAGGTGTGTGTGTGGGTATGTGTATGAGATGTGAGCTGTGTGTTTGTGTGTGTGTGTTTGTGTAAATAAGATGTGTGTGAAGTGTGTGTGTGTGTGTGTGTGTGTGTGTGTGTGTGTGTGTGTGTGTGTGTGTGATGTGAGGTTTGTGTATGTGTGTATGAGATGTGAGCTGTGATGTGTATATGTGTGTGCATATGATGTGAGGTGTGTGTGTATCTTTGTGTATGAGATGTGTGTTGTGTGTGTGTGGTGTGTGTATGAGCTGTGCTGTGTGTAGGTGTGTATATGAGATGTCAGATGTGTGTGTGTGGTTTCAGGGTGTTACCAATCTTCTTATAGCCTCAGTCATCTTTATGGAGAGCAAGATTTCTAATTCTCAAATCCTCAGAGAGTTCTTTGCCAATTGGCGCCATGTTGAACATTCAGTGATCAGTATGAAAGAATTGTTCTTAAAGCACCTAATGTTAACTGCTATAATACAAGATACACAAATCTGTATGGTCCTGTCAAGCAGACAAAAACATGAACATGATGAATAGGACATGTGGCTCTCATAGTTACTCGATGTACAGCTGTTATCACTTAGGGTGTACTCTTTGTTATTTTGAGAATAATGTCTGTATGTTGAGTTATTTTCAGAGAACAGTATATATATATATATATATATATATATATATATATATATATATATATATAATAAATAAACATACTTTATCTGTATATGATCATGTATTATATATATATACATATATGTACAAATATCTGACATTTTTCTAAATCTGTGAAATTCAAACATGAACATGTATGTAATATATGTACTTTGCATATATTGCCAAATATCAGATTTCTGTATGGGTAAATATAAGTAAAAAACATGTAAATAAGGTGGATGTGTGTGTATGTATGTATGTGTGTGAGGTAAGCATAAATAAGGTGTATATGTCTGTGTGTGTGTGTGTGTGTGTGTGTGTGTTTGTGTGTGTGAGAGAGAGACTGATGAGATTAGCAGACTTACATGCACTGACCCGGGATGGTGCAGTTTCCGTGCAATTCACTGCAGCCCTGCTTACAGATTGCTATCTCACACACACACACACACACACACACACACACACACACACACATTTTATTCTCAGGAGCAAGAAATAAACTAAAACATCTACAATAACATGCATTCCACACAGAACCTGCACCTGCCTGGAGCATAAACATCAGTTACACCACACCCCCCGCTAGCCCCACCCCCAGGCCAGGCAGAGACACGTACCTGTGTTCCTCCCACCCACAGCTTTTACTAAATCATTTAAGGAGGGCTCACCTATCAAGACACACACACACACACACATACCTGTCTTGCAGTCGGATCCGGTCCAGCCCTCCAAACACTGCAGGTTGCCATGTTGATCGCACTCAAAGTGGCCAAAGAGGTCATCACGGGGTCGGCACAGTTTGTTGCACTTGTTGCTGTAGTAATGGCGATCGCAGCGCACACACACTTGGTACTTGAACCTGGCAGTGTGGCCAGGGTGCTGGATCACCTGACACTCGTCGCCGGGGTTCATCTCACTACGGTGCACGCTGCGCTCGATCAGCTGCTTCTCATCTGCCACAAACCCACAAACACACAATACAGTTAGCAAAGAGTCTAGTTTAAGCTTCTGATTAATCAGAAGGTTTTGATTAGTTTGTGCAGCTCTATCTATAAAGGTAACAGTATTGCATCATCGTTTCTATAGTAACAGCTCATTCTCAGGGGATTCCCTGAAAGCAAATGGTTTCCTGGTAATAGACGTGTGTTTAACGTTCAGTGGAAGGAGTCTCCAGTGTCAGGGGTAAAATCTGGCATGAGGTCGGCCAACTATATGATCGCTAGCAAACTTCTAGAAAAGGAATTCGTGTTCACAGGAAATAAGTGGCACGCCAAGATGATTCGTCATGACACATACAGTCTGCGCCTTTGATTAGTTTCCTACAACAGCACGCCACACGGGGTGTTGTTTCTTACCTGGCGGTGTTGAACAAGTACATGAGGCTTGTAAGGAGCATGGTATTTGGTGTACATTCCCCCCTGAGAGGCTGCAGTGTAAATCCTCCAGTAATCCCCTCCTCCTTGTCTTGTTGTTATGAATATTTGTATGACTGGACGCGGGCCAATGCTACACCCTTCCGTAACAACACGGCTCTCTAGGAAGCGGAGGAATTCTCCGACGCCTCCGGAGCTGTTTTTTTTTATTATTATTATTATTTTATTTTTTTTACAGCTTCCCTTTTGAGAGCGCACGGGGCGACCCGGAGGAACGGCGGAAAAAAGTAAACAGTAGGCTGCGAGAGTTCGATAACGGCGCCGGCCCGTGCCCTTTCCTGCTTTTCTCAATCCTCAGAAACTTTCTGTCTCTATCTCTCAGGAAGCAGGAGTCTTGCAAGTCTCAGACTGTCGAGAAGCCAGAGAGGAAATAATAAGGGGGGGACTGATGCGGAAGGGCGACCAGGGGAAACTCTCTCTCTGTCTCCATCTCTCTCTCTATTTCTTCATCACTTTAATCCAATACTCTGTGGCCTTTGTACCATTTCCAGCGCGGTATAATAAAACTTTCATTCCCGCTTCCTGGTTTTGTCTCTTGCCACACCCCCTGAGAACTAAGGTGAAAAGGTTTACATGATATATGAGGTTTAATAGATAATGCGTAGGTTTAATAGATGTTTCGATTAATTAAATAAGCGTGTCATTTTCCTCACCAACTAAAACCGGAGGAAATTGAAGTGACCGAGCTAAAAGGCGCATCTGGAGGCACGTTCTGGTTTTCGGGTTACGATAGATTTTTGCCCCGTATGTGAACACCCCAAACAATCTCAGGAGCGAAGTCTTGTGGCAGATGCAATGTGAACACAAACCTCTCTGGTTCTTTTCTATCTACGAATTCTCAGACAGATCGGGCTACTTAGAGTAGCTGCTTCCTGCTGAAACAGGGATGACATGAGCACCTGTGTAAAAACCATCTTCCCACAAATTTGGAAGGAGGACCGCCAACATAAGGCGAAGCCTTGGAGATAACCGGTGCCATATTTTTCTTGTTGTGATCCTCTTTTTTGTACATTTCTTCAAAACCAGGCAAATCAGGGCATATTTCAGGTCAGCGGCCTTTACAACACTTCTTCATGCAAATTACTGCAAACGAACCAGGACCATTAATATGGGGCAACACAATGAGGTCTGAGACTGCATTAGTGCGTCAGTGGACCAGAATAAGATGGGATTTCTCATTTTTTCAGCGATAGTATTATATGTAAATGTAAAGAGAACCATGGTCCTTTATAACTTGGTCCACTTCAAGAGGTCCAAGTACAGTTTGAATGAGGTAACGCTGATATTCTTTGTACTCAAGACTTTTGAGAAAAAAAGCCTGTTTTTTTATATATATTATTGAAACATAAGTTTGAATTGAGGTTATATAAGACTTTTTCTCCTCCAGCAGATTAGAAATCATTATATTATACTTTATGTGTATATCCATCACACATCTTACACATTCTTTAGGCTCTCAGTGTTCTTGCTCTGTCCAGATTTACTCCCTGATTTACACTCTCGGTATCAATCTCTCTTTCTCTCTCTCTCTTTCTCTTTCTTTCACAGACACACACACACACACACACACGCTCACATTCTCCCTACATGGTCACAGGATTTGAGAAATAGCACAAAATGCTTTGGCACACTGTCCTAATTTCAGCCTAAAAAAGGATTTAGTGTGCTGTTTCCCATCAAGCGTGTCATCGCCTCTTTGCTTTCCTTTCCCTTTGCTCTCTATCTGCACTTGGAAGAAAAAAAAAAAGAAAGGGGCAATACACTCATCACCTAATTCATTTTTCAGCAATTAGTTATAAAAATACAGACCAATCATTGTGGCTGTCTAAAGTGAAGGAGACAATCACAGCCTGTTGCTGGGGAGAGTTAGAAAAAGAGGAGGGGGTGCATTTCTAAAAGTAAGTGTGTGTGTGTGTGTGTGTGTGTGTGTGTGTGTGTGTGTGTGTGTGTGTGTGTGCATGTATTTTCAGGCCCGCTAATCTCTTCGACACGCAAACAGGAGTGGTCATGATCAACAGGTATGAGCAGTGAAGCCGATTAATATGAAATAAATCACAACAGCTGCTTCAAAACAATCAGCCCCTACACCCGCACTGACCATGTCGGAGTCAGATCACTGATTCTGACCATTTAGGTGTCGGATCACTGACAATAACCATGTAGAAGTCAGATCACTGACTCTGACCATTTAGGAGTCGGATCACTGACACTGACCATGTAGGAGTTTAAACAATGATTCTAACCATGTAGAAGTCGGATCACTGACTCTGACCAGGTAGGAGTCAGATCACTGATTCTGAGATCTGAGACTGCATTAGTGCGTCAGTGCACCAGAATAAGATGTGATTTCTCATTTTTCAGCGATAGTATAAATGTAAATGTAAAGAGAACCTGGTCCTCTTTTACTTGGTCCACTTGAAGAGGTCCAAGTACAGTTTGAATAAGGTACTAAATACAGTCACTGACTCTGACTATGTAGAAGTCGGATCACTGACTCTGACTATGTAGAAGTCGGATCACTGACTCTGACCATGTAGAGTCGGATCACTGACTCTGACCATGTGAGTCGGATCACTGACTCTGACCATGTAGGAGTCGGATCACTGACTCTGACCATGTGGAGTCGGATCACTGACTCTGACCGTGTAGGAGTCGGATCACTGACTCTGACCATGTAGGAGTCGGATCACTGACTCTGACCATGTAGGAGTCGGATCACTGACTCTGACCATGTAGTCGGATCACTGACTCTGACTATGTAGAAGTCGGATCACTGACTCTGACCATGTAGGAGTCGGATCACTGACTCTGACTATGTGAAGTCGGATCACTGACTCTGACCATGTAGAGTCGGATCACTGACTCTGACTATGTAGGAGTCAGATCACTGACTCTGACTATGTAGAAGTCGGATCACTGACTCTGACCTTGTAGGAGTCGGATCACTGACTCTGACCATGTGGGAGTCGGATCACTGACTCTGACCGTGTAGAGTCGGATCACTGACTCTGACCATGTAGGAGTCGGATCACTGACTCTGACCATGTGAGTCGGATCACTGACTCTGACCATGTAGAGTCGGATCACTGACTCTGACAATGTAGAAGTCGGATCACTGACTCTGACCATGTAGGAGTCGGATCACTGACTCTTACCATGTAGAAGTCGAATCACTGACTATGACCATGTAGGAGTTGGATCACTTACTCTGACCATGTAGGAGTCAGATCACTGACTCTGACCATGTAAGAGTCGGATCACTGACTCTGACCATGTAGTCGGATCACTGACTCTGACCATGTAGGAGTCGGATCACTGACTCTGACCGTAGGAGTCGGATCACTGACTCTGACCGTGTAGGAGTCGGATCACTGACTCTGACTGTGTAGGAGTCGGATCACTGATTCTGACCGTGTAGGAGTCGGATCACTGACTCTGACCTTGTAGGAGTCGGATCACTGACTCTGACTATGTAGAAGTCGGATCACTGACTCTGACCATGTAGGAGTCGGATCACTGACTCTGACCATGTAGAAGTCGGATCACTGACTCTGACCATGTAGGAGTCGGATCACTGACTCTGACTATGTAGGAGTCAGATCACTGACTCTGACTATGTAGAAGTCGGATCACTGACTCTGACCTTGTAGGAGTCGGATCACTGACTCTGACCATGTAGAGTCGGATCACTGACTCTGACCGTGTAGGAGTCGGATCACTGACTCTGACCATGTAGTCGGATCACTGACTCTGACCATGTAGGAGTCGGATCACTGACTCTGACCATGTAGGAGTCGGATCACTGACTCTGACAATGTAGAAGTCGGATCACTGACTCTGACCATGTAGGAGTCGGATCACTGACTCTTACCATGTAGAAGTCGAATCACTGACTATGACTATGTAGGAGTTGGATCACTTACTCTGACCATGTAGGAGTCAGATCACTGACTCTGACCATGTAAGAGTCGGAGCACTGACTCTGACCATGTAGGAGTCGGATAACTGACTCTGACTATGTAGGAGTCGGATCACTGACTCTGACCATGTAGAAGTCAGATTACTGACTCTGACCATGTAGGAGTCGGATCACTGACTCTGACCATGTAGGAGTCAGATCACTGACTCTGACCATGTAGGAGTTGGAATCGCCGGCCCTGACCATGTAGAAATCTGAATCACTGACTCTGGCCATATAGGAGGCGAATCACTGACCCTGACCATGTCGGATTTGGAGAACGCAACATTGCTGTGGTAAAACAATAATTACAATGGTCCCCTAGTTACGTTCAAAGACCCCCGCGAGTTCCCGAAAATCCGCAGATTTTGGACGGACCCACTGAGCCCTTATAGTACCATCTGACATTATGTCACTTTATAAATCTAATAGTGTACAGTATTTGACAAAATGCATAGTTTAAAATGTTATTCCTAACGTTCCTGAACATTCAGTCCCTCGAATTTTAAGATAATTTAAACTTGCTGTTAATTAGGTTCCAGATGAGAACCTGTGAATTTTTATGAGCCGTGAGTTCTGAACCGCAAATTATCTGGGGTTGACTGTACGCCCAAAAGGTGTCGATTTGTTTCCTATAACAGCTGCCCTGACAATAGTGTAGCTTCAAATTGCTGACACACTCTCGTTTCCTTAGCAACGCATGTGAACGACTGTTTTATATACATTTAACAGAAAAGTACCTTATTGAACGTAAATATAAACGAAGAAAAAAATCATTCTGTAATAAACAGAAGGTGTTGGCAAATTGCGGTGTTATTCTATCACACAAACACACACACTTCATAGAGTACACACTCATTTCTCTATTTAATAAGATAACTAACTCATGTTAAAGCCTCGAGTTGGCTATGCAAGAACACACTCAAGCGCACACACACACACACACACACACACACACACACACACACACTCACATATGTGTGTGTGTCTGTGTGTGTGCGTGCGTGCATGTGTGTGTGTGTGTGCATGCGCGCGCGCGTGTGTGTGTGTACAGTGAGTGTGTGTGTGTGTGTGTGTACAGCATGCAGTTGCATTGCAGCTGTCCATGCTGTCACGAACACACACACACACACACACACACACACACATAAAACACACACACATCAGTGGAAAATACCGGCGGTAATGAATAGCTTAACTAGACGATGCTCTCCCCAAGTTAATGTGCACACACACACACACTTTTTCTCTCTCACACACACAAACACTATCTGCGAGCTTTATGGTGTTAACAGTAACCCAGACTTTGCTTATTTTCCTACAGCACCATGTAACTGTGTGTGTGTGTGTGTGTGTGTGTGTGTGTGTGTGTGTGTGTAAAACTTACTGTCAGCAATGACAGTGCTGTTGTCCCAGTCCCATGCCTCAAGGATC
Organism: Silurus meridionalis; assembly: GCF_014805685.1. Taxonomy (NCBI): domain Eukaryota; kingdom Metazoa; phylum Chordata; class Actinopteri; order Siluriformes; family Siluridae; genus Silurus; species Silurus meridionalis. Next base: position 28,239,466 of record NC_060885.1, on the reverse strand, counting down.
AGTGTGTACGCTCTCTAGAAGGGTAAAAATGAGAAAAAGAAAAAAGTCAGAACACGCACACACACACACACACACACACACACACACACACACACACACACACACACACACACAAACTTTGAATAATATTGTCCTGAGAACCACATTTAGGTTCTCACCAAGCCATATCAAGCAAGTAAACACACACACACACACACACACACACACACACACACACACACACACACAGACACACACACACACACACACACACACACACAAGAAGGCACATGCAGACCCATATGCAAACAGTGTAGTGTAGTGTGTGTGTCTGTGTGTGTGTGTGTATGTGTGAATCATAACAGTGTGAATATGAGAATAAGCTGCTTCCCACGCTATGGTGACTGATTAGCTCAGTAATAAACCAGATGATCGCTGAGAAACAGCATGTGTCAGTGAGTGAGTGAGTAAGAAAGTGAGTGAGTGAGTAAATGAGAGAGTGAGTGAGTGAGTGAGTGAGTGTGTGTGTGTGTGTGTGTGTGTGTGTGTGTGTGTGTGTGTGTGTGTGTGTGTGTGAGTGTGAGTGTGTGAGTGTGAGTTTTGTCTAAATGTGAATGTGAGCAAGAGAAAAGGAGGTCGGGTTCTTAATATCGGAACAGCAAGCTTCAGGTGTCTGTCCACACTGTAATCTGTAAACATGAATTATTTAACTAAACACGGTTATAGGAACCGCCATCTTGGAAAGCAGGAAGTGATTCAAGTGATGTCTACACACAGGTAGTCTTCTACTTACGATGGAGATACGTTACGATGACTCCATCGTAAGTCAAAAATATCGTAAGTCGAAGATGATACTATGACTGGGACAGTCTTTCCTGCTTCACGCTGATTTATAATTTTCGTTTTCTGCTGATGGCTTTCCTCTTCTTTTTTTCACTACCAGCAAGAGACATACTTGGGCGCTTTTAAGACATGCTTTTATAACTAAAATTGCTGTTTGAAACCATTTGAAACAAACAAAATACACACTAACACGAAGACAAATTTGCTCCGTCGACTGCTAGCAAGAGTGAGGCACCTCACAGGGCGAGAGATATGCTCATCCCAGCACTCTCACTGATCAGCGTGTGGGGTAGGGGTGTAATGGTATACAAAATTCATGGTTTAGTACATACGTTGGTTTTTATGTCAGGGTTCACTTCGTAAACATAAAATGTTTTATTTGTATGTTTTGAACAATTATATGTTTGACGTTTTTTTTTATTAGCATTTATTATTATTAACATTAATATTTTACACTTTTCAAACAATTTTAAATAAAATGTCTGCTTGTTTAAATAATAAATAAAATAATGTTAATATTTTATAAAAGAATTCTGTGTGATGTGATGTGATGGTGATACTTTGCAAAACATTACTCCAAACAGAAACAGAAACAGTAAAAATAAATGGAAAAACACACACACACACACAAACACACACCAGTTTGTCTTTTTCCCGGAATTTGTGTTTTCCTTTTGCCGCTCGTGTCTTTCTTACTCTCTCTTAAACCATGGCTCAGACACGCCTCGCTGATTCTCCGTTTAACTCACACCACCACAGCGGGAGGAAGACAAAGACCCTTAAAATGTTCTGAAAATGTTTACACACACCCACAGCCCCGGGATCAAACCTCCTCAACCAGTAGAAGTTCGTTCTCTTCATGATAACAACATGAGTTGTTCATGTGGTGATGAACTTCTGACACTCCTACTTCAAGTCTTATATCTGCACTATATGGCAAAAAGTTTGTAGACACCTGACCATAAGATTTGGTTATAATAACTCTTCTGGGCAGAGATGGGAAGACTATACTTAAGTAGATTTCTCTTGTATTAGTACTTTACATTACTTTATTTATTACTTGGGCAACTTTTTACTTTCACTCATTAATTTTTTTACACAAATATCTGTACTTTCTACTTCTTACATTTCCAAACCAGGCTCATTACTTCAGTTTTAATCGATTTGGTGACATAAGATAAGATAAGATAAGATAAGATAAGATAAGATAAGATAAGATAAGATAAGATAAGATAAGATAAGATTAGATAAGATTAGATAATATAAGATAAGATAAAATAAGATAAAATAAGATAAGATATACCTTTATTCGTCCCACAGTGGGGAATGAAGCTCTCACACACTACAGACGTAGGCTAGTTTACGAAGCTAACAATGAACAAGGCAGAGACATTCCTCATCACCTGATCATCATCTTCTTTTCTCTGCTTGTGTTCTCTATGAAAGATGTTCAGCCTGGATACATTCATTAGGTAACAAAATGTGAAATTCTTTTGTATTAATATATTAATATGACATAAGGTCCAGTTACCAGCATGACAGTAAAATAGGTAGCAGTAATGAATACTTTAACTTTGTAATAGAACCACATGTGTGTAATAGATGTGTACTTTTGCCATCTCTGGTGGTAAGTAGTCAAGTACTGGTGAGGAGTCAAGTAAGAGTGTAGGGTGAGGAGACAGGTATTGGTAAAGGTTTAAGATTCAGCTACTGTTGTAGGCGAGGAGTCAAATACTGAAGTAGTGTAAGAAGTCAAGTACTGATGTTGGTCGAGGAGTCAAGTATTGATGTAAGGAGAGGAGTCAAGTGCTGGTGAGGAGTCAAGTACTGGTGTAAGGAGAGAAGTAAACTGCTAGTGAGAAGACAAGTACTGGTGTACGGAGGGGAGTCAAGTACTGATGAGGGATCAAGTACTAGTGAGGAGTTAGGAACTGGTGTAGGGTCAGGAGTCAAGTATTTATGAGGAGTCCAGTTACAGGTTAAGGGTGAGAAAGCCTGGGGTGCAGTCAACACTGCTGATCAGGAATCTAATATAATACAGTTATCTAGTGTTGATTCTCACCATGAGCATGGGTTTGAGTTGTTATAACTTATGTGGTTTCTCCTGATTTACTTGCAGAGACCTGTGTCTGTGAGGTCATGAGACACAATCTGCCACACAACCATTGCAATTCTTTTGCTGATTATCTTGAAAAAAGACGGCAATAAATCAATCTCACACATAAACTCCCACACGCACAAGTGGGCACACACCTGACAGAGATCAAAGCAAATTCGATTTGGAGTCACTGCTTCAGTACTGTCATCAAGAGGCATCTGTCCAGCACTGAATCAATGATGTCAAGCCACATGCTCACATGCAGGATGTGCATGCGTGTGTGTTTAGTGTGTGTGTGTGTGTGTGTGTGTGTGTGTGTGTTAGAGGTGTAATGGTACATGTATTCGTAACGGAATTTTTCAGTACAGGGCTTTCGGTTGGGTGCACATGTGTACTGAATGCAGTCCAGAACAGAGTTAAAATCTGAGTTCCCTGAGGAACATATTAAGTGGCGGACAGCAAGTTTGTTTAGTCTTTGCCTCGCGCTTATTGCATGTTTTTATTATTAAACTTGAAAACATACAAAACAATGCCAGGGGTATTAAAAGAAACCAGAGTTAACGCAGTGCCACTGCAGGTACTCACTCTGTACTGGCAATAAAATTTGTTTTGCGCATGCATGAAAACACTAAAGAAATCATAGTGCTAGCATTAGCCGCTAACCAAGAAGTGCTAGTGCTATGAATTCTTTTGTGTTTTATATCCTGCTTCAAGAATTTCTCTAAAAAGAAGAAAATCATGACAATTGCACATTTTGAATGAATGAAAGAAAAGCATTTGTTAAAGTATTCTAAAATAAGTAGAACAGTTAAGTAGATCATATCTTTAGAAAATTTAATATTCAATGTAAAACACACAAACACTTATAAACACATCTGTTTTACCCAAATGGGGTCTGACAAAAAATCTAATCTATTTAATAAATTTTTTCTATTTATTTAATTTTATTTAATGTATCTAATTTGCGCCAATTTAATTGCTTACTATTTTTTTATTATTATTTTAATCAATATAATAAAAAAATGATTAATGCATTAATTCTGATTTATTTTTATGAAATATAAAGAAATATATATTATTTTAACCAAGCAGGCATTTTAGGTGCAACGTTACACCCCTAGTGTGTGTGTGTGTGTGTGTGTGTGTGTGTGTGTGTGTGTGTGTGTGTGTTTGTGTGTGTGCCATGACATGTTCAAATTATCTCATAAAATTCAACACTGACCCCGAAGCTGAAATGATGAAAAAAAAATAGAATTACACTTGGTTGGATCTAAAAGTATCGGCGCCCTCGGTAAAGACATCGTTACTCTTCTCCCTTCTTTCATCAGCGTATCCTTTAAACGTCACCATGCTGATTAACGCGTTTTTTATGTTCCCATTGTGTGTTTATTTTTGCGGTCAAAGTTACAAGCAGTGGTTTGAAATTTATGCTGAGGTTTAATGACAGTCATGAAGTGTGAGGGAAGAATGATGGTGATGATGAAAACCTGCGCGTTATTGCTGCGATTCTGATGGGATTCAATTTACGACACTGCTCCGCTCTTAGCTCAGATCGAGGCAATGTATTTACACCATTTATGCAGGGTTTTTTTTTCTAATAATCCAGTAAAAAACATGGCACACACACACACACACACACACACACACACACTCACTCACTCTCTCTTCTTTTCCCATATATCAGTGTAAACATGTCAAGTCTCGCTTCGCTCTCTCTCTTACACACACACACACACACACACACACACACACACACAAGCGCGTGCCAAACATTGTCCTATCTTCAGAATTCTCTTATCATAATTCCAGGTTATCACTCTGTTGCTTCTATTTGCTGTAATCGCTCTCCTGCCATCAGTTTTGATAAACTCTGATTTGCAATGAGCTTTAAGGTTCAGCTAAATGATTCTTTACTTGGTACTGGTTTCACTTCATCTTCCTCACATTCCTACTCTATAAATGCAGAGTGAAAAAAACCCATGAAGAGAAATTTACATGAGAGTTTCGTAACGGGTTGCATGTGGGTTATGTGAGGATTGTGAGAGTTGTGTGAGAGTTACATGAGACTTACATGAAAGCTGCATGAGAGTTACCCCTCACGTAACTCTCACGCAGCTCTCACATAACTCTCACATAACCCTCACGTAACTCTCACGCAGCTCTCACATAACTCTCACATAACCCTCTCGAACTCTCATGCAGCTCTCACATAACTCACATAACCCTCACGTAACTCTCACGCAGCTCTCACATAACCCTCTCGAACTCTCACGCAGCTCTCACATAACTCACATAACCCTCAAGTAACCCTCACGCAGCTCTTACATAACTCTCACATAACCCTCACGTAACTCTCACGCAGCTCTCACATAACTCTCACATAACCTTCACGTAACTCTCACGCAGCTCTCACATAACTCTCACATAACCCTCATGTAACTCTCACATAACCAACATGTACTGTAACTCTCATTTAACTCACATAACTCTCATGTTATGTGAGAGTTATGTGGGAGCTGCGTGAGAGTTACGTGAAGGTTATGTGAGAGTTATGTGATAGTAGTGTGAGAGTTACGTGAGGGTTATGTGTGAGTTGACTTAGAGTTATGTGAGAGTTACAGTGAGGAAAATAAGTATTTGAACATCCTGCTATTTTGCAAGTTCTCCCACTTAGAAATCATGGAGGGGTCTGAAATTGTCATCGTAGGTGCATGTCCACTGTGAGAGACATAATCTAAAAAAAAAAAAAAATCCAGAAATCACAATGTATGATTTTTTTAACTATTTATTTGTATGATACAGCTGCAAATAAGTATTTGAACACCTGAGAAAGTCAATGTTAATATTTGGTACAGTAGCCTTTGTTTGCAATTACAGAGGTCAAATGTTTCCTGTAGTTTTTCACCAGGTTTGCACACACTGCAGGAGGGATTTTGGCCCACTCCTCCACACAGATCTTCTCTAGATCAGTCAGGTTTCTGGCCTGTCTCTGAGAAACACGGAGTTTGAGCTCCCTCCAAAGATTCTTTATTGGGTTAAGCTCTGGAGACTGGCTAGGCCACGGCAGAACCTTGATATGCTTCTTACAGAGCCACTCCTTGGTTATCCTGGCTGTGTGCCTCGAGTCATTGTCATGTTGGAAGACCCACCCTCGACCCATCTTCAATGCTCTAACTGAGGGAAGGAGGTTGTTTCCCAAAATCTCGCAATACATGGCCCCGGTCATCCTCTTCTTAATACAGTGCAGTCGCCCTGTCCAATGTGCAGAAAAACACCCCCAAAGCATGATGCTACCACCCCCATGCTTCACAGTAGGGATGGTGTTCTTGGGATGGTCCTCATCATTCTTCTACCTCCAAACATGTTTAGTGGAATTATGACCCAAGTTCTATTTTGGTCTCATCTGACCACATGACTTTCTCCCATGACTCCTCTGGATCATCCAAATGGTCATTGGCAAACTTAAGACGTGCCTGGACATGTGCTGGTTTAAGCAGGGAAACCTTCCGTGCCATGCATGATTTCAAACCATGATGTCTTAGTTTATTACCAACAGTAACCTTGGAAACGGTGGTCCCAGCTCTTTTCAGGTCATTGACCAGCTCCTCCCGTGTAGTTCTGGGCTGATTTCTAACCTTCCTTAGGATCACTGAGACCCCACAAGGTGAGATCTTGCATGGAGCCCCAGTCCGAGGGAGATTGACAGTCATGTTTAGCTTCTTCCATTTTCTAATGATTGCTCCAACATTGGACCTTTTTTCACCAAGCTGCTTGGCAATTTCCCCGTAGCCCTTTCCAGCCTTGTGGAGGTGTACAATTTTGTCTCTAGTGTCTTTGGACAGCTCAAATTTTTTATACAAACAAATAGTTAAAAAATCATATATTGTGATTTCTGGATTTTTTTTTAGATTATGTCTCTCACAGTGGACATGCACCTACGATGACAATTTCAGACCCCTACAGGATTTCTAAGTGGGAGAACTTGCAAAATAGCAGGGTGTTCAAATACTTATTTTCCTCACAGTACATGAGAGCTGCGTGAGAGTTACATGAGGGTCATGTAAAAGTTATGTGAGAGCTAAATGAAAGTTACGTGAGGGTTATGTGAGAGTGACGTGAAAGCTGCGTGAGAGTTACTTGAGGTTATGTGAGAGTTAGGTGAGAGCTGTATGAGAGTTACATGAGGGTTATGTGGGAGGTACGTGAGAGCTGCATGAGAGTTACATTAGGTTTATGTGAGAGTTACGTGAGAGCTGTATGAGAGTTACGGCAGGGTTACGTGAGAGTTACGTGAGAGCTGTATGAAAGTTACGGCAGGGTTACGTGAGAGTTACGTGAGAGCTGTATGAGAGTTATGTGAGGGTTATGTGAGAGTTGAATTAGAGTTAAGTGAGAGTTATGTGAGGGTTATGTGAGAGCTGCGTGAGAGGTATGTGATAGCTGAATTTGAGTTATATAAGGGTTGTGTTAGAGCTGTTTGAGGGTTCCATAAGAGTTACATGAGAGTTGAATTAGAGCTACGTGAGCGCTGTGTAAGGGTTACATGAGAGTTGTGTGGGAGCTGCTTGAGGGTTACGTGGGTGTTATGTGAGAGTTGTGTGATAGATACGTGAGAGCTGTTTGAGAGTTACGTGAAAGTTATGTGAGAGTTGTGTGAAAGATACATGAGAGTTACATGAAAGTTCTATCAGAGTTAGATGATAGTTATATGAGTTATGTGAGAGTTGCACGAGAGTTATATCAGAGTTATACGAGTTATGTGAGAGTTGCCTGGGGGTTACTTGAAAGTGATGCAAGAGTGATGTGAGAGTTGTGTGAGGGTTAGATGAGAGTTACATGAGAGCTACACGAGGGTTATGTGAGAGTTATGCAAGAGCTGTTAAAGTTACGTAAGAGCAATTTGAATTATGTGAGAGCTGCGTCACAGTTGCATGAGAGCTGTGTAAGAAGCAAGTGAGTTACAAACACTACTCAGATTTTGATTAAAAAAGTGGAGTATATTGGGTTTTATATTTAATTGTCTCTTGCTTTTTTCATGCCACATCGTATTACATGCTCCTTTAATTTTAAAGGCGAGTGTTTGTGTTTAAATTTGAAGACAATAACCCGTCTCAGACGTTTCTTCTCCAGAGTGAACTAAACACTGGTGATTGTGGTCATCTGAACAGAGAGCTAAGTAAATTAACAGAAGTGTGAGAGTAACACGACTCTGAATACACAACTTTCCCCGAGCAGATACTGATTTACCTTTTGACTGACTCAGAATAAATAATTACTCTGAATAAATCATTTTACTTTCAGTACAGCTGCTAAAAAAATTATGTTGGATAAATAAATAACAAGACATTATATATTTATAAAATATTTATATATACTGCATATATTTACGCATTAATTACACATGAACGCAAATTCATTTTAACGTCACTGATGTTATTTTGATTCTATGAATAATGCAGCACGCAATTTCTGATTGACCATTTTTTATAAAACGTAAATAAATAACTATAAAAGAAGCGAAATTAAAGCATTTATACGCAACACACATTTATTTACGTCCTTTCTTTACTCATTTATAAAAAAAAAGAATAAACACCAAAAAATTTATTTTTATCACTAAATATTTGTTTTACTGATGCACCAAGTCTTAAATCAAGCACCACAATCCACCATGATGCACACATCAGGAAATTAAAACAGTCCGTGTGGAAAAAAAGAAATGTTTTGTTTGATGTCCTGATGATTTATTTAATTTAAAACACCATAATTACTTTAAAACATTTACAAGAATATTTGTATATATATATATATATATATATATATATATATATATATATATATATATATATATATATAATAAATCAAATTATTGCAATATACATTTTTATTATATTGATTAAACTGAGTAATCGATTTAATTGGAACAAATTAAAAATAAATTTATTTATTTATTAAATTAAATAAATAGAAATTCTGAATTAAATAGTTTGGGTAATACAGATACTGTGTAAATAAGTGTGTGTGTGTGTGTGTGTGTGTGTGTGTGTGTGTGTTTTATATTTAATATTTAATTTTCTACTGTTCTGCTTATTTCAGCATACTTTAACAAATGTCTTCATTCCTTTTATCCTTCATTCATTTACTCCCTCGATATGTGCAATTGTCAGGATTTTCTTCTTTTAAGAGAAATTATTGAAGCTTGACATAAAACGAAAAAAAAAAAAATCCATAGCGCTACGCTAACGCTAGCGTTTTATGCATGCACAAAACTAATCTTATTTCCGATACAGAGTGAGTAGACACAGTCAGTTTTCCCCAAGGCCTGAATTAGAATCACTGATTTACGTATTAATATATTTTTGTCCATGAATATGTATTCAATTATTGCCAATAGTTTATTTACTTTATTTCATAGCGTGTGTTCATTTAACCTGGTTATGAGAAGACGTAACAAATGCAAGCTATGCTAACTTCTTAACTGATCTGTTAAATAAGATAATGGTGTGGTGTTTTTATGTGAATTATAGTATTGTAACATAATAACCGAGACTAATCATGAACATGACGCGTATAAAATCTGACTGATTTAATTCTATAAAGCTTCATATTTAAAATTTTACTCAGTCATTTCTCTATCGGTTTTCTGCCACATGCAAACTTGTACACCACCAACTGGAGGGAAGTTTAACTGCAATAGACATGTTTTTTTGCACATCCATGCTTTAATTCTTACGTACACGAAACCCTAGTGAACGTCTGCACCGAAACACAGCCATTCCCCACTAGCTGAGAGTCCCGTTTCAGAGAAACCAGTGAAACAGCAGTAAGGTGTCTGAGCTGGTGATGATTGAGTTTAAGCGTTGAAAGCGAAAGCTAATGATTCACACATAAAAAAAGGGGGACAGAAAGCATGTCAGAGAGAGAGAGAGAGAGAGAGAGAGAGAGAGAGAGAGAGAGTAATAGAGAAACAAAAAGAGAGAGAGCGAGAGAGAGAGAGAGAGAAAGAGAAAGAGAGAGAGAGAGAGAGAGAGAGAGAGAGAGAGAGAAAGAGTAATAGAGAAACAAAAGAGAGAGAGAGAGAGAGAGAGAGAGAGAGAGAGAGAGAGAGGCTCAAAGATTTCGTGCCAAAGAAATGTCTGCGCTCAGTTTGCTCTACCTTTATCGGGATCTATATCAGGGGTTTCCCAGTGTGTGTGTGTGTGTGTGTGTGTGTGTGTGTGTGTGTATGTGTGTGTGTTTGGGTGCGTGTTGGGACACGGGCTGAATTTTGAAAATAGACCCAAATGTAATACTTTTTTCGTAAAATAAATCACACGAATAAATAAATCTGCAGTCATTAATACATCACTTCCTGTCATTCCAATTCTTTCTACTTTTTGAGTCATTATGACCTATAACTTTTTTCTTAATTTTTTGTTTAATTAAATTTTACACACAGATTATGTAATGTTTTTTTTAAATATTAATTTCATTTAAATTCAGTTTAATTTCTATAGGGCTTACAATAAAAGACATTTTCCCAAAGCAGCTTTACACAAATAAACAGTTTGACTAAAAATGCTCGTATCATAAATTAGTCCCTAAACATACATTATCAGAGGTAAAGATGTCAATGAAAAACTTGACAACAGGAGGCTCAAATTGTGACTCTCTTCACTACCTCTTTATATAATCATAATAATAATGATGTCCTCAAAGCTGATCCTCAATGTCAAAAAAGAAGTTTTCCTGTGTAGATAAGCTAATACATTGTTCTTTAACGCTATTAAGGAAGTTAGTGGTGACAGTGTCAAGCATAAACTACACACCAATAAACTACACACCAATAAACTACACACCAAACTACCATCATTACAGTTTCACTCCACTGTTAAACTGTTCATGGCAATTGCAGTCCCAAGAAATGATATGCAGGCTCCTAACCAAAATGTGCTCATAGATGGATGGATGGACGGACGGACGGACAGACAGACAGACAGATAGATAGACAGACAGACAGACAGACAGACAGACAGACAGACAGATAGATAGATAGATAGATAGATAAGGTTATACATAGATGGAAAGTACATCTACTATACACGTACAAGTACAAGTACTATACACTTCCCATTGCACACCGTTTGCAGCTTATCAACCAATTTCTCATTGCATGGATTTTTTAACCTACCGCTCGTGTATAATTTCCTGGCTCTCACACACCACAGACGTATTCTAGTTTACAAAGCTAACAATAAGGACAGGACTGAGAACAGAGACATTCCTGATCATCATCATCTTTTCTCTGCTTGTGTTCTAGATAATGGTTGTTCAGCCTGGATACATTCATTGGGTAACAAAATTATAAATTCGTTTTGTATTAATATATCATGTGAGGTCCAGTTACCAGTGTGACACTGAAACAGGTAGTAATGACTACTTTTAACTTAAGTACATGTCAGAGCCCAAACTTCTTTACTTTAACTCGAGTTAAAAAGTGTAGTCAATACTTCAACTTTTACCAGTCTTTTAAAACATGCGTATCTGTACTTCAACTTGAGTAAAGGATGTGTGTACTTTAGGTATCTCTGTTGTAGTACAGAAAGTTTCTAAAGAGATTGATGGATGGATGGATGGATGGATGGATGGATGGATGGATGGATGGATGGATAGATGGATGGATGGATGGATGGATGGATGAATGGATGGATGGATGGATGGATGGATGAAGGGATGGATGGAATAGATAGATAGATGGATGGATGGATGAATGAATAGATGGAATTGATGGATGGATGGAATAGATGGATGGATGGAGGGATGGATAGATGGATGGATGGATGGATGGATGAATGGATGGAAAATAGACAGACTTACCGGCCAGGCAAACTGGAATGGAATGATTAAAGTGCCGATGTTGCTGCCTTTGTTCCGGTTATTCCCAGTTCCCTCAAGCTGAAACGAGTTGCCACCTAAGATGGCCGAGCTCGCTGTTCCATAGGTGCATGGGCCCGAGGTCATGACCTCCACCTGGTACTCCTTCAGACACGCCCTGAAATACGTGCTGCACTCCACAGCGCTGCAGTCGACGCCCTGGCCCTGCCTAGCCCCCCTTTCCCCGCCGCAGCACTCGCCGCTCGCCAGCGCCCCTTTCCAGTTCTCCACGCTGAGCACACGCAGCTCCATGTAACCAGACGCCCAGCACACCTGCAGGAAAACCGAACGATCACAGGAGCATCAGTATCCGAGACAACGCTGACCTGAAGCACTGCATCAGATAAAGTTTTGACATTTATTCATGACATATTCACTGCGCCATATGTGAGGCACGTTCACACGTGAGGCACGTTAGACATGAAATCTAATACGGTAAGTAAAATGTGTCCTGATCGTACAGGACGCAGCTCCATGTTCAGGTAGAGGAATATCTCAAGTTTGGTCTGATTTTCCCTTGCACAACTTTAAACTGATTCTGATCAGATTCAGGAGGAACAAAATCTGATTTCCTGAATTTTATTTATGGCTTTGATCAGATTGCAGAGAAAATGTCTTTCTCCAAAATAAAAACTTTTGAGAGTTGACTTTTTTTTTTTTTGCTGTGTTTGCTGTTTTTGTTGCTCAACCTGCGGTGGGGGCGGGGGCTTGGGGTTTGCTTAAATCAGATATGCCTATAATTATATATTATATATACCAGTGAACTCTAATATCGGTATCGCTTTAATAAGAGAAAAAAATCGAATCAGATCATACTAATATTTTCTATTTCTATTTGAATAAATAAACTCAGTCTCCGAGGAAAAATACAGATAAAATGTCATAATGAGTTTGTCCTCATTGACCATTTTTATTATTTACATTTTTCTGCTCGCGATCAGAAATACGGTTCAGTATCGTCTCTCACCTCAAACCAAAACGTCAGAACGATGCAAACCGAGTGCAGGAAAGCGCCCGTGCAGCTCCACATGACTCCGTTGAGGCTTCACGGTAACGACGCGTAGAGCAGAACGCGGTTCTCCATGGTACAGAAGACGCTCCTGAGAGATGAGAACATCCGCCACGCCGCCGCGCGCTCTGCGCCTCCAGTCCTGGGGTGGAAAAAAACACACGCGCACACTCACACTCATGCACACACGCGCGCGCAAACACACACACACACACACACACACACACACACACACAAACGCACACTCCAGAAGCGGGTCGTTGAAAAAAAAAAAGTTGGTGTAGTGACCAGCGCGCGCACACTCTCCCGCACGCACACGCGCGCGCTCGTTCGCTCCCTCACGCAGCACAGGAGGGTTTGAGCGACACCTCATCCAGCCAATCACATCCTGCCGATCTTTAACAGAGTCTCTGTGCAGCCAATCAGCGACGAGCATGAAGGAGACGATTTGTGATTACGAGATTAAATTAAAACCAATTTATTTAGCTGGGAGGATTAATGCAAACCCATTCAAGTTCCATGTTTTTTAATATTACTAAGGTGTCATTATGTATTACAACAACAATAATAATATTTACAATAATCATCATTATCATAATCAAAAATACTCCTATTGATTAGATGTTCACTATATATTTATTGCATAACACTATATATATATATATATATATATATATATATATATATATATATATATATATATATATATATATTTGCTGAATTTGTTCTCAATAACTAAGACTTGTTGACTTTTGTGTTTCTTAGATACACGGATGACATTTTTTGGCGAGAGAGAGAGAGAGAGAGAGAGAGAGAGATCCTGTAGTTTCTTTCTTCTTTCTCCAGAGTTCTACCCAGCCCTGGAGCACACGTTGAGCACTGGCTTGAGCACTGTACTCTGGCTCGATCGTCAACATTTTTTTTTCAGAGTCAGTAAAACTCTTTTTTTGACTCCTGCCATCCATTATAACTGCAGTATAAAAGCAAGTTGTTGTGGTTTTTGACCTGCTCAGACTGAAACACATTTCCATTTAGTACCAGAACGTCCTCGAGAAATGTAAAGACATAAGAGAATATATTTCCCATCAACCTGTCTGTCAGAAGTCCATGTCACACAGACTGAAATCTGTTTATTATTCCAAAAACAACTGTTATGATGGATGGCTGAGATTATACTTCCTCCGGAACATCCCCAAGACTGTGTCACAATTTAAAGGAAACGATTTCCCACAGACAGGAAACAAAAGTGAAGACATGCTTAAAGTGAAATAAATGATCTGTAAATTACAAATAGTTCCAAAGGGGTGTGTGCGTGAGAATGCGTGCGTGCGTGCGTGCGTGCGTGTGTGTGTGTGTGTGTGTGTTTGCGCCATCTGCTGATACTCGACTGCTCCGGGTAAAGCCGTTCTGGAGATTTGAAGCAAAGAATGTAAGAGTGCATCACATCACAGTTCCTCTCCTCTTTTTTCTGCTTTTCTTTATCAGCTCCATTTATTTTTCACAAGAATTTAGCATGCTGCAGCAACCTTATCTCTCACTCCATCCTAAAGTCTGACTGCGACCGCTTCTATTTAATAAAACATCCACAAACACCCTCTCTAGAGTTCTTCAGTCTCCCTTGAGGAACACTACAGAAGAGATTTGACAGAGGACCCAGAACCATAGTGTGTTTATCTACAAGAAAGTTTCCAAATAAAACCCTTTGAGGAAGCTAAGAACCCTCTAATAACCCATTTTCCTGAAAAACAAATGACCATAGATGGCTACCTGATTGAACTGCTGAAGGAAGTGATGACCTGCTTCACGTACTTGCATAATAAACACTCTCACATAGGACCTGCTCTGAGAGACGGCACCAATAATATCTAAAGCCCTTTACATGGACAAAATTTCAGTATGCATATGGCTTATACATTTTTTGCTGGAAACATGCAAAACATGTCAAATCTAGAAACTTTGTTTGTCTCTCTGAAGGAACAGTAAAGAACCTTAATTCAAAAAGGCTTTCATACTTGATATTTTAGGAATCAAAGAACCTTTGCTAGCTGAGGACAAATGGGGTTATTGGCAGAGATGTTATATATGATGAGGAATAAGTTTAAAAATAAAGTGATTAAAGTAAAAAAAAATCCATCATCTAACAAACAATACAAGGATGAAATAAAGGAAGGTTTGCAAACTGCCCTGTTCAAAACCCTAATAAAGAGTCCTTGGTTTGTTCCTCTGAGGAAACCCCCGCAGGCTCTATGAGGTGATTCCCTTTTAGAAATCATCCCCATTAGTGTGCTGTCAAAAAATTCAACACTTGCCTGGTGCATATTCTACAAACCCAAACGGTTTGTACTGGATGATGGCTGAACGAACAAAGAAAAAAGATTTGAGGAAAGAGTTTCAATAGAAGGATGGAGGCATGAAAAAAGGACACACAAAAAAGCCCAGATGGCTTAACAGCATTTGGGAGCTTCTTGCCATAAACTGGGATGAAAAGCAAAGGATTAAAAAACAAGGGATAAAAGATGGGGTGAAGCAAGAGAAGGAGAAGGAGAAAGAGAAGGAGAAACCGAAAGAGAAGGAGAAAGAGAAGGCAAAAGCATCAGATTAGTCCCCAGAACCATCACAGTGATGGTTCTTAAGATCTTTGCACGTCCAGGCAGACACTGGTTGGGGGGAAAAAAAAGGCGTGTAAGACAATGGTGAAAATAGTGATTTTTTTTTTCTTAAAATTTTTAAAATAAAGAAAATCTCAGATAACATGAATATAGAACCAAACTCTCCTCCAAATGCTCCTCTTCACTGCTTGTCAGCTGTAGCACTTGTTTCAATCGCTAGCACTTCTTTCTAGCTAGCATTTTATTCATTAACTTTTTTACTACCTACTGTAATATATACAATCTATTTCCTGAGGTATCTGGATCACTTTAATGTATTTATGCTTATCTTTTCAGTAAACATTTGTTTACTAACAACAAACGAAAAAAAAAATGCTGTGTCATGATGCATTCTGGGACTTTAATGATAGTTATGGAGTAGTTCTCAGGCCAGTAACAAACAGAGGTCACAAATGTTGTGTTTTATATTCCAGTGGATTTTTTCAGTCTCTCTTTACAGATGTTTAAAAAAACAAAAATCCTGATCAGAACACACAGAGCAGCCATTAAATTATCGGTTGTTGATAAAAGCGACGTGGGAACGTGCGTGTGAAAACGTTTCAGCTAAATGCTAAAAGAGCTGCCGAGCGCTCGTATCGCTAACAGTGTAAGCATTTCTTTAACAGGATTAGAAGGGGAGATAGAGTGTGCAAGGTTGTAATTAGCCATGTTATCAGTCCCGGTTTATCTGTGGTCTCCCTGTTGCACTGTTTACAAAAAAAGAAGAGTGACGTCGCCAAAGATAATCATGTTCTGTGACTCAGTCCATTCTGTTGGAATAAAGAGAGGAAATTTCTCGAGGCAGAGTCATTGTGTGGCTTTCGCAGAGCTGCGTCGAGAAAATCTCTCCAAATGGTTTTGCGACACAATCTGAGGAAATGCAGAACAAACACGGGAGGCTTGTTAACCTTGAGCATGTGTAATATGTAATAAAAAATGGAGCGGGGAAGTAAACGATTCTTAAATACACTGCATATATAACAGAGTCTAGCGATTAGCTAATCTGTGCTCGTGCACCTCTAGGACCAGTTTCTCAGAATGACTGGTATTTCTTTCTGTGTTAAAAAAACATGTGAAGCTACCAATTTTAAAAGCAATCGATTTGCTACGTGCATCCTTCATGTAATTGTGATATAATTCTTCATATAATCTCTCAGTCTATTTATGTATGACATATTTGACCGTAATAATACCGTGAGAGAGAGAGCACGCTTGACCTTTGACCTTTTACACCAGCCACCAGTCACCCTCAACATCCACCCCCAAACTTCCCCCCCCAACACACACACACACTCATAAACATACACACACACAACCACCCCACACCCAAAAGACCTTCCTTCTGTCTGATGTGTTTGAGGAGCTTTAGGTGGTGTATACTCATCCCTCAGCGCTCTCTAATTGACTGAAGGAGAGGATCTGAAGCATGACCTGACGCCTGGGGATCAAACGAGTGGTGCTTAAAGAAAAAAACAAAGAAAAGAAAAAAGGCAAGGTGCGAGATTAGGGACTTGAAAAGGTGCTCATCTAGCTGGACATCTCACTGTGATTGATGTGTCTTGTAAAATGAGACAGAAAGACAGACAGAGAAATAGATAGATAGATAGATAGATAGATAGATAGATAGATAGAT
Organism: Silurus meridionalis; assembly: GCF_014805685.1. NCBI lineage: Eukaryota > Metazoa > Chordata > Actinopteri > Siluriformes > Siluridae > Silurus > Silurus meridionalis. Next base: position 28,222,343 of record NC_060885.1, on the reverse strand, counting down.
AGATAGATAGATAGATAGATAGATAGATAGAGAGAGAGAGAGAGAGAGAGAGAGAGAAAAGAGAGAGACCATATTTGTCATAAATTTTCTTTAGAAATCTTTCACACAAGAAATCTGTCACTTAATAAATGACTAAACTTTTGTTAATTTGATGCAACATTTTTTATCATTGCTTTGTAACAGATGATGTAACAATGATGTGTATGCGCTTAATGCTTTTCTATCAAAACACCTTTGTGGCACTGTCCCCATGTGCTGTTAATCTTCTGGAAAGATGTTCCACTGGTGTTTGGAGTGTACTTGTAGAGATTTGTATAAGATTCATTCAGCCACAAGGGTGTTAGTAAAGTACTGAGGTAGGTGAGGTGAGGAGGCCTGGGATGCAGTCAGTATTTACATTTATCCTGAAGGTGTTCAATAGGATTGAGATCAGAAGTCTATAGCAGGTCATTCAAGAACTTCCACTCCAACCCATGTAAAGCATATCTTCATGGAGCTTTGTGCACAGGGGCATTGTCTTGCTGGAACAGGTTTGGGTCTCAGTTCAATTGAAAGGAAAAATAATTTCATGGTATTGCATCCAAAGATATTCTGGTCTGATCTGATCTGAATGTAGAGAGTTTAAGTTCCAGTATTCCTAAACTGCCACTTGGGGTGCTTAAGCAAGACCCTCAACCCTCTGTGATCTAGGGGGCACTGTATCATGGCTCGTGCTCTGACTCCAGCTTCCTCAGAACTCATGTCCGAGCAGACATATCAGTTGAGTGGCTCAAAGTTCAAATCAGTTTTAGCTATTCACTAGTAAATTACCAATAAGCTTTAAAACTTCAAATAATACATAAACAAATCAAATGAAGATATCTTGCAGTCAAGGAATGAGAAGGAGCAAATCAGCTTTATTCAGTCCTTTTTTTTTTTTTTTTATTAGTTACCAATTTTTGTTTTTGATCCCCGAGCTTTTTTCCTCAACTGTTTTTATTGTAATTTATTTTTACTTAAACTTTTTCACTATTTCTGTACCTCTTGTCCTATCTTAGTAGAAGCTTAATGCTTATGCTAAATGATATTAAATGTTACTAGATATTAATATTGTTAGCTAAAGCTGGCCTATGCTCAACCTTTAACCCTTTCATGCACCCTGTTATGCAAAAAGTAAAAAAGAGTCAAAAAGTCATGCGGTTTCTCTGTTTCTCCGATTAGCTACGGTGTTTATCTACGTAGGCTACAGATGTGTTCCACACATCCTGTACCACATTATGCAGGTTCAATATTTTTCTGACATTTTTTAACCTTTTTGAGCATATTCTCTGACTGATTTTTGCACACAGTGCACAATGCATGCTCAGTAATAAATCACTCTATCGATCTTAATTACTAGTCTTTTGTGCATCCTTCTACACGATTATCATACCTGAACTCTTTTTTAATATTATTTTTATAATTCATATTATTATTATTATTATTATTATTATTATTATTATTATTATTATTATTATTATATTATAAGCCGAACTAGCTAAATTTCTCAACACATCACTGGGATGAGCAAAGAAACAATTTCACTGTGTGACCACTAAATAATAATGTGTGTATATATGTGTGTGTGTGTGTGTGTGTGTGTGTGTGTGTTTATATAGACATTAATTATTATTATTAATACACCTATAACCTATAATTCTATATGTTCAAGAGCTTTGAAAATAAATAAAGCTTTAATAAGCTGAGGCAGGTTTGGGTGTGTGTTTAGTTATTATCAGTTCTAGCAGCTGTAATAATAATTTAATACTGAAGGATTATACAGGTACTTTTTAGGTGGAGTCTCTCTCTCTCTCTCTCTCTCTCTCTCTCTCTCATTTTGTGATATTCTGTCAGGCACATGCATATGAGCATAACTGGAGACACACAGACTGAGTCTGTATTGTGTTTTGTAAGTGATCCCTGAGGACAATGTATGTCTATGTGTGTGCCAATGACCTTAAGTTGAGCACGATGATGTGAGAGTTACAGAGAGCAGTAATGCAGGTTACATTTAAGAACCATCACATCTTGAGCCTCTCAGTCACACTGCTGATCATCATCTCTCATCACATCACATTACATCAATCCTCAGACTTATTCTACTGGAACAAGGCAGTAAAGCATATTAATGCCAGCCTCGCCCCAAGTCAGTGAGAATTTAGGTTATTTTTCCAACAGTAATAATTCTCAAATATCCAACCAGTGAAATGAATATATTCGGTCAGCAGGAAGTTTTACCTTTATCTCAGGAAATTAGGATTTTAAATAAAATAATTTTTAAATGAAAAGAGTGAGAGAAGAGATGTATAAGGGAATATATCACATTTTTAAAAGTAAAAGACAAGCAGCGAGATCAGTGTGTCTGGACATCAGCTGTGTTTTTCACTCTTTAGGCACTCAGTGTGCTTTGGACTGCAGAGCGTTTCCGAGCAGGAACCCTGGTCAGAGGAGGAAATTTTCTTGGGCCCTGATGGAGTTCCTGTGCAATTGTTTTTTTTACACATTTTTTAGAGTGAGGAAACATTTCCTGCTATTTACAGATGAGAAGAAGAAGAAGAACAAGGAGATAAGGAGGAGAAGGAGGAGAGAAAATGAGAGAGTGAGAGAACACGAGAGAAAGATCAAGAAAACAAGTATCAGAGAGAGGAAATATGAGGGTGAAATAGAGAGAGAGAGAGAGAGAGAGAGAGAGATGATGTGATCTGTAATTACAGGTATTCGACAATCAATCCAGGGGGTGAAATTGCAAATTTGTTCCTGTGTATTAAGTTTTTTCCTGGGGATTTGAAATAAAGGCAAATTGGGGATTTTTTGTGCAAATTCTACAGAAAAAAAACGGTTAATGAAAAAGCGTAAGAACTGATATCCATACGGATATATTTGAATTTATGCAGTTCGCTACAGATGCGGTTTGCGAGCTACGACTAGTGCGTGCTCTGACCATTCAAACAAAGGAGGTGAAAATGCTGACGTTATAGTACGCCTGCTAGATGGTTGAATAGAATAAATATTCTATATTGTATACAATCAAATATTGTATGCCTGCTAGATTATTGGTTAAAGCTACAGCCTTTGAGCAACATGGATTTAAAGCTCCAGGGGTCCGCAGTGTTCATTGAGAAGGGCTTCTGTTAGTTCGCTTCCACCCCAGTAACATGTGACGTGACGGCTAAAATCTGATTAAAAAGAAACTCTAACCTAAAATGACACTTGGTTGCACTGTTCCTTTATTTTGATTTAGCAGTTATTCTGATTGTAGGCCAGCAGAGAAAGCCCTGACGGCCTGCTACTGGCCATATCACACTTTTTCAACTCCTTAATTCACAACCTCCATAAATACTTTAAAGCTTCAGCTAAAAACCTTCTGCAACTTCCAAATGCAGTTTGCTGTTGTAACTCATCCACCTTCTTTCTGCTCAGGATGGTTGTAAGGAGTGGTTAATTGAGTTGCCTTTTATTCAGCTCTGTTCTTTCTCATCGAACAAGGTTTTTTCTGGACGGTTCTGCTGTAGAATTAGATGCGAGTAGCGGATATCAAGATCAGGTTCATTAACATGTCAAAACATCAATGCTGTATGACGTATTTTACATTTCTCAATTTATTTGTCATCTATCTTTAGTTGTGGCTTGATGAAAATTTTAGTTTTTGTTTGTATATTTTAGGAAACGGAACCACGCAAGTTCAATCGAAACCTTCATAAGCAGGTACAAACAGGTGCAGGATTTAAAAACACCCCCCCAACACACACACAAACACACACTCAAAGCTTTTCTCAGGCGCCATGTGAATGTTGAAACTTGAATGCGAATGTTTTTCTAATGTCAGGATTTGTCTGTCCAAAACCATCCAACCATCCAGGTATTAAAAACCCAAACCGACGTGTCACGTTACCGAAACTGAATAATATCTTTCTAATCCGGAACATTTCACACACTTTGTGTGTGTGTGAGAGAAAACGTGCGAGAGTGGTTCTACACAGGGAAGATTCTGCTTTTGATAACGCAATACGAGCGAAAGAAAGGTTCGGCCTCTACATGTTCAATAAGTCTCTTGTGCCAAATGCAGGATTCTGCCATGATCTTTATCGAGCAGCAGGAAAGTGAGAGCGAGACAACAAACAAACAACAAAAAAAAGAACAGAAGCAGTAAAACTCTTGTGGTTTTGATGGACAGCAGTCTCTGGGTCATCGATGAGGTACGGCTGCGTTGATGGTTGAGCTGAACTGTTTGTCTTCGTGTCTCCGTGTTTTTACGGTGGATTGAGTTTCAGAGCTTCAGATGCACCACCGAGGGGAAAACACACTCGCCAGTGACTGATTACACACCGAATTGTCTTTTGAGATGCTAACACTAGGCTAGTCCTGGTAACGTATAGCAATAACACCACGCTACATTCTTCTGTTTAGACGTCCTGCTCTGAATTCTTCTCATGAATTAATTAGAAGTTATTCAGGTGGAGAAACTTCTCAGTGAGGATGTCTGTGGAGATTTGAATCAGCGGGTCAGGCAACGACCGTGGACTGAAAGTGATTCCAAAGTTATTGTCCTCATTTGAGACCATTTCTGTCATCAGAGTGTCAAGTATACAGTAACAATTATTACTGTGTATTCACTCACTTGTTCATTTATTCATTCACCTTCAATTTTTTCCGGAACTGGTTGATTAGTTCAGCTTCTGGGGTGTTTTATTATTTTTCTACTACAGCAGCTTTCTTACTGCAACCAGTGGTCCTTCACCAGCATCTTTTCTTGCTACTGAAATTAATAAACACACATACACAAACACACACACACACACACACACACACACACACACACACACACACACACACACACACGTGTGCTCATCATGCCAAAAAAGGTAAAAATTACAGCTTGGCACTAGATATTCCTTCCAAAATGTTTACATAAACATATATATATATATGCACATTAATATAGGCGCACCTGTAATCTGTCAGATCTGCTGTTACAGAAAAACCTATCCACAGCCTCTGACCAGAGTCCAGTATTCAACAGCTGCCAGAAAAGCTTATAAAAAGCACTGATTATTGTGATCAATGAAAGTAACAAATTTGTATGTAAATAAGAATTTGATGCTAATCACTGAATGTGATATTACAGTAGTTATGCTAGTCTGAGGTGGGAGTCAGAGGTCAGCATCAGCCCTGAGAGACTAATTTAAATGTATATACTGTAAATACAGACACCCACAAACAACAAATAAGGTACAATCAAATATAGAGCCAAATGTTATCGGACACCAGATCAACACTTAAGGCTCATTACAGCTCAAGTGTTCTAGAGTGCGAGACAATTTCAGAAGGAAACTAACAGTACAGGGATATATTTTATTATATATTTACAGCATTTGGCAGACGCCCTTATACAGAGCGACTGACATTTATCTCATTCATACAACTGAGCAGCTATGGGGTTAAGGGCCTTGCTCAGGGGCACAGGAGTGGCAGCTTGGTGTGACTGGGATTTGAACTCATGACTGTCAGATACAAAGTACAATGACTTAACCACTAAGCAACCACCAGGTTATTACAGTGAGAAGCATCACATTTTGAGTCTACAGTATGTAGACTTTCTCTACGACGTCATATTAAATCTGCACACCACAAAATATCTACAAGTACTCACATGCTTTTTACACACACACACACACACACACACACACACACACACACACACACACGTTAGTGAATATTAAAGGGGCTCTAGTAATCGGTGTTCTCTTCAGGTCAAACAGACTCAAGACCACAGACAAAGGAAAATCCTCACTCCTACACCAGTGAAGAATTCTGGATTCTGATTGGTCAGGAGGTGTTGATTAGTTTCCTATAACAGCAGCTCTGACAGCACTGTGGCTGCAGTTTACAGGTTTGTATTTTTACGCTCATCTCTAATACTGTATTGCTGTTACAGCAACAGCTCGTTCAAAGAGACCTGTATGACGGACACTTGACAAAAATGTTTCTGGAAGTAGTCTCCAGTTTCAGGTCTTTGGTAAAGAAGTAAAGCTGTAACTAAATTTAGCAGCTATTTCAAGGACCTTCTACAAAATTCCTGTTTCAATAGTACTGGTCACCTCAATGCTAATACACAATAACATCACTGGCAACTATAACAGTTCCTTCAGGGAACAGGGTTTATTTTACACATCTGAGAGGAAAGAATACAGGAACTAAATGAAAAAACAAATACTGCTCAGAGTTTCTTTTTATTTTAAAAAAGGTTTTGGAAATACATTATTATTATTTTTGCTACCGGGAAAACTAGCTCTCAATTCCAGGAGGTAAAGAAATTGTATTTATTTGTTAAAAAAAATTAATAAATAAATAAATTAAATTAAATATTACACACAGCGTTTTTTTTAACATTATATTTGTGGAGACGTTAAACGTTTCTTTCATAATAAGTCCCCCCTAGTGGCCATTTCCAAGAACTACAGAAAATAATAAAAATCTCAGCATTTAACTAGGCGATAAGAAAAATATCAATTTAGAATTTTGTCAACACTGTATAATTGAAATTCAGTCTTAAATTTACAGACTTTATGCTTATGATCACATTACATGTATTGAATGGTTCTTGAGAAACCTTGTTTTCTATGCAACTGCACAGTGAATGGAAGAAAATGTGGCCAGATGAGAAGAACTTGTGTTAGATGGAGAACAGGAGAGAAGATGTAAGCAGACTGTCTCACCACCACAGTCAAACATGGTGGTGAAAGCTTAATGGTTTGGGGTTGTTTTGGAGCAGGGAACATTAGAGAGTTATTCCAGGTGAAAGGAATCCTGAACTAACAGAGATCCCATTCCATACTTCAGCACCATGTAATTCCATCTGGATTGCAGCTCATTGGAACAACCGACTTCACCGTTAAAGACGATGAGCCGAAGCGACAAATACGTCCAACCTCTGTAAATGTCATTAAGAGTTCAAAGTCGTCTAGAGTGTTATTTCTCATGGAATGACCTGCCCAGTAACTGCAACTAAATCCTAATGAACTGCTCTGGGATGAACTGAACCACAAGAAAGGAATCTCCAATTAATGAAAAAGAAAACAAAGTAACAAAGTGAAACATTTACAGTATATATTTGTTTGGTCAAAGTAAATCATCGTACCATTTGTTGCATAGAAACAAAAGAAACATGCATGTTTTGCTCGAAATTATGACAAGCACTGTACCATATATATATATATATATATATATATATATATATATATATATATATATATATATATATATAACATTTTCGCACAATAACAATTTGTCTCGTCTTTATTAATGGTGCATACTATAAACTCTGTCCTATCAATTAGCACCAGTAAACTAAAAAAATATATTTAAAAAAGTGCAAAATAAATTATCCTAGTGAGTTTTAATGTCTTAAATAGATATGTAAATGTATTTTCTTTCTCCCCCTTTTTTTTTTTTACTTTTTAAGCATTCAGTTCTAGAAAGAAGGAAAAATGATCTACTAATAAAATAAAAATCAGTTTAAAGCATAAAGAGGAGTAAAAACATCAGGCTGAATATTCTTACATGTGATTTATAAAAATCAGAGAGAATAAAATAGATATATTTGCTTATATTTAGGGTCTTGACTATGCGTATGCAGGTAGTGTACCGGAAAGCTGTGTGCGATTACCGGTAATGAGCGCTAGAGGGAGCAAAGTGAGCAGAGCAAGACTCCGCTACTACAATAGCAGAAAAAATTATAATGACGTCACGTCTCAAGGCTCAATATGAACATATGATGCGCACAGTATCAGGATAACGGAGCACAGACCCCGTGTGGTGGTGTAACAGAAAAATAATCATCTGCATGTTGGTGTGCTAATAAATAATGTGTGAAACAATAGCAATGCAAATACGAAGTGTTTAACAATTGTCTATGGGCCTATTGTAATAAATACAAATATAACACACTGATCAGATAAAGTACAGCCAGCAGTTAGTAATTTTCACTTTTTACATTTGTACAGTCTCATCATGATCACTTTATTACATGCAATATTGTCCACAGGCTAGTCATGTAAGTGTAACACCTCAGCATGTGCAGGATCAGCGCAGAGGCTTTATATCTCAGTCAGAAGAACGTCTGGGGCAGAAGGAGTCAGGAAGATGTGAAATTAATCACATGACAATATTACACATAAAGCTGTGTGGGTTTCATAAACACCGTTTTTAAAAAAAATCCGGTTCCTGTAATAATTGTAGCTTATTGCAGGACTAAACACAAAGAAAGAAAATCATTTTGAGACAACAGCGTGAGAGCAGAGACGTAACCATAGCAACAGTACTATACAAAAACCTTTTTTTTACTCATTAGATTAGCTAACTCAAATGGCAACGAAATGTATTCAAACCATTTCTCAATGAATGATTCATATTAAGCACCAAGCTCTTATATATGATAATCTGTAATTCTTTATATGATCTTTATATGATAATTCAACCATAATACAAAGTCTATTTCGCTCCAGCGCTCTTGAGGAGTGTCCGGATTCCCCTAGAAAACCTTTTCCTATTTTTAAAGATTATATAAAAGATGATATAAATATGATGTACATTCTCTACACGTTTAAAGTTACTTTTCTTTTTTATTGCAATCTGGAGGTGTTTCATCGTCGCTGACTAAGCAGAGGCAAGACTGTGAAAAAATAAATAATCACAGAGCGAGTTAAATCAAACACAGAACTAAACTGCAATAATCATCCTCATGGAGTCAGTCAGAGCACCTGAGCAAAAGAATATTCACAATCTCACTAAATAACCATTTAAAAAACAACAATTTAAACCTGCCATGAACTGAAATCAAAATGTTCTGGATTAGGACACACACACACACACACACACACACACAACAACACTTTATATAATGTTGTAAGACTGTCATTTTAAACACTCTTTTAAGTCATTATCTCACACACACACACACACACACACACACACACACGGATTTGTCTGTGTGTGTCAGCAGCCTTGTGTCTTTAGCAGTCCATCTTGCTTACACACCCGTTCCTCTCCTTATCAATCTTCGTCGTCAAAATCATAGCCGTAATCTGCCAAAAAAAACAACACAGTAAGTCATAATCATGAAAAGAGGCTCAGAGTGTACGGTAGCTTTATTGTGGTACGAGTGAAGTGTGACTGACCGTCTCCTCCCATAAGCGCCATGGCACTGACGCACTGCTCCTCCTCTTCCTCGTCCTCCTCCTCTCCAAGGTCTTCATATGCCACGGGCCCGCTCTCCACCACCACGGCATTGTGGGTAACCACAGCAGGGGCGTCCGGTGCATCGGACACCAGCTACAGAGCAGGCAAGTAAACATCGAATATAAACCTCAACACAGCATCAAACACGATCAGAACTCCTAAGGGCTGAGAGATGCACGTGACAGACGTCCTCCTACTTTTCTCTGCATTTTTACATTCCTATAAACTTAATGCACATTTTACAGGTTGCATTGAAAAAACGAGAACAGATCTGAGATCAGTATAATAACATCTTTTATACAGCTGTATATAAAACACCAGAGCTCTATAACATGAATAAGTCTGATCTGAGTTCAGTAGAAGAGTATTTGAAGAGTGACAGAGGGAGGAGGCAAAAAACACACCTGATCCAGAAGAGGCTTCTTAGCAGGCTGAGCCGAGATCAGTGGCCGTAACCTTGAGCAAGCACACACACACACAAGGATTTTTATATCTCCTCAGCCAGGATGATATATAAAGGTTAACTCCTTATACAATATTTTATATATATATATATATATATATATATATATATATATATATATATATATATATATATATATATAGAGAGAGAGAGAGAGAGAGAGAGAGAGAGAGAGAGAGAGAGAGAGAGAGAGAGAAAGGTTAGATTACACCTGAAGCTGTGTGCAAGTTATATTTCAGTCTGCACTCCTCCTTTAATGTAAAGCTGCAGCACCAGCATCACTTTCATCTTTTAATCCCTAATTATAATTAATGCTCTGTTTTTTTTTCCCTCAAAGAGAAACCGACAGACTACGGAGTAAACAAATAATACTTTACTTCGTAAACACATGCTAATGAGCCGATATAGAATGAATGCTCATGCCATTTGGTTTCGTCGCTGTATGTTTTTTAGCACGCAGAGCTAACGAGCTAATTATTATTCCACAGACTCGAAGATATGCGAATGTGTGTGATAAATTCGGGATTTAATCAAACGGCGAGAGCAGAGGAGGGTTTCAAATCTCTCTGGGATTTGCCCCTTTATTCTCTCATTCTCTCTCTCTCTCACTCAGACACGCACACACGCGCACACACACAAACACACACACACACACACACACACACACAAACACAGCTTTCCAGCAGATGCATCACACTCCCAGGAAGTCTGATGTATGTCTATTGACTCATTAGGAGTCTCACACATTCTCGAAAACATGCCTCTCTCTCTCTAACACACATTCACACACAGCTTACTCTCAGCTTTTTCACACACACACTCAGCGGGCCTTTATTCATTCTGCAGTGCAATCTGGGAAGCATAGAAGCATTTGGTAGAGCGAGACTGAAGCCAAGAAAGTTGTTAGGTGCTAAACAAGTTAGCAAGTGTCTTTCTTTCTCTCGCGCACACACACACACACACACTCTACTCTCAGCTTTAACAGTTAATGCAAAGATTATTTTTAACCCTCTGAAGTAAAATCAGCTGATGAATAGAAACAGCTGTTGAACAGATCTGGTGTGTGAACTTGTGGTACTGGAACTGTTCTCGGTGAGTTTTTTTGGCGTTCGAGTTCCGAGTCACATCAAATAAATCCACAAAATCGTTCTGATATTCTGAGAAAGAGATTTTACCATGTGACACCCCCCCCCAATGATCTTTTACCTCGTGACCAGGTGGATGTTAAAAAATTAAAACAGTGATAAAGTAATGGATTTACACACGTGCAATGTGCACACAGTGTCATGATGCTCCTCTTATTGCTCTTGTCATATACAGAATTTTAAATAATAACAAGGACACACACCCTTCCTGAGTCTCTTCTTTCCTGCTGTGGTCTCACACAGAATATAAAGTGGTAAGGGTACACACACACACACACACACACACACACACACACACACACACACACACACACACAGGACAAACTTTACAAGATTCTGTCTTATAGTAAATGCATTGATCAGTCATCAGTCCCTCTCTGATCATTTCCTATTATTCAGTTTATTGCCGTTAGCTTTACTTCTCCTGAGAGTCGGACAGAACAAGCAGACAGACAGATGAGCAGACATACACGCAGAAAGAAAGACTGATGAACAGAGTTAAAGAAACATAGCTAGAGAGACAGTTTTACACCAGGACATTTATGTACAGAAAGATGTAAATGAAGAAATGAAAGAATAAAAGAGGAAAACGTCATGATTTACAGACAGACACAAATCTAATGCACGTGTGAAAGAAAGAAAAAAAAACAGGCAAAGCAAAAGTAAATGAGAGGTGTGGCAAGAGAGAGAGAGAGAGAGGGAGAGAGAGAAAAGACAAAGCGAATACATCTATAAGAATTATTATGTTTAGGCCAGATGAAGGTAAAGAGGAAGAAAGGAAGACACCAGAAACACCTTGAACAGGAAGCATAAACACATGTGATGTGCTGTAAAGTGTGGGATCTGAGTGCAAAGTGAAAACAAACAGAACATCTGGGCTGTAATATGGTAAAAAAAAAAAAAGATAACGGTGCTTTATACTTGTCATATGTACTTTACAGTAGTGAAATACTTTCCTCACTTATCCCAGTGACGTTAGGAAGCTGGGGTCCAAACACAGGTTCAGCCACGATACAGCGCCCTGGAGCACAAGGGCATCTTACTCAAGAGCCCCAAGAGTGACAGCTTGGTGATACCAGGGCTGTAATGTGTATGAAACGTCAGTAAGTCCATATTAAAACAGTGTGTGTTGATGTATTTAACTGCAGGTGAAGTTGCTCGATTATGGAATACACAAGCGATGGCGTTTAAATATTAATCACTCAAACCCTTTTTTTGTGTTCAGGTCTTTATTATTGGTATTGTGTAATGACTGACAGTGCAGGCTGGAAAACATCTCTTAATGCCAACTGGAGTCCGATTACAAAGACAAGACTGAAAGTGTGAGTTTTGAACACTGATTATTGACAAATCTGTTCTGCTGAAGAACATCTGATAAGTGTGTAACGTGCACTTAACGCCATCAGCATTCACAGGAAGAGAAGGGAAAAGGCTACAAAAGCATCTCTAAAGTCCTGTAGTGTACAATCAAACTGAGTCTACAAATGTTGGAAATTCAAGACCGGTGCTATTCCCCTTGGCAGTCTTTAAAGATCACACCAGATCTGATCGAGTTGAAGAGAGTCTAAAGCTTCTAGAAAAACACTAAAGAATGTGTTAATGGAAGCTGCAAAGAAAACCACTTTTGTCAAAAAAAAAAAAAACTGAACAAAAAACAAACCAATTATATTGCCAAAATTTGCTAGAAACACCCAGATGTTCTACAAAACCTGCAAGGAAACCCGAAAACCTTCTGAAAATATAACAAAAGAAACGTAAGACATGGAGTTTGCTGCGAATGATTTAGTTGGAGAATCGGTTCCTATTCGTGAACAATGGAGTGATATATTGATACACCTCTAAAAACACACACCCACACACACACACAGAATTAACTCATTATAGTGCAGCGATGAGGAAACCCAGACGGGAACGCCTTCATCTTCAACATGAAATGAATGAAAAGAGCGAACTGATGAAGGCAAAACAGAGCATTTAGCTCATCTGCAGAAAGGAACTTTATCATCAGAGAACAAGTGGAAGAGAAGAGAGAGAGACAGACAGAGGGAGGGATGAGGGGATGAAAGGGGTGAAAGATGAAGGAAAAAAGGAAGGCTGGAATCAGTTGCTGCAGCAGGAGAGAAGCTTTTCCTGATGAAAGAAAAGAGAGAAGGAGGAGGGTGGGGAGACGTAAATAACAGTAGTAAGGAGAAATAACAAGTTCACATGAGGGGAAAAAAAAAAGAGAGCGAGTGTGAGAGTGTTGAGGTGAAATAAATAAAAGAAATACTGAATGTACCACAAAGAATGAATAGTAATGAACTACTGTGCATCTGTGTGTGTGTGTGTGTGTGTGTGTGTGTGTTTGTTTCCATTCAGAAAATGCTTTTTGAATGAATGATTTAAAAATACACTCCATTCACATCAACCATTCAGTCGAGAGAAAGAAAGCAAAGAGAGAGAGAGAGAGAGAGAAATAAAGAGAGCAAACATGATAGCTGGACAAAGAGAAATGGACAGAGATAAGTGCGTGATCCGTTAGGATCACTGTAGAGACAGATGAGGAATAAGAGATGGACAAGAAGAGATGGGGCAGGCAAGGAGAGTGAGAAAATGACGAATGGAAAAGGATTAAAAGAACAGAGAGAGAGAGAGAGAGAGAGAGAGAGAGAGAGAGAGAGAGAGAGAGAGAGAGAGAGAAAATGAGATTTAAAGTGATTGAGAGATTCCCACAGTATCTGACTCTAATTACATTTCTATTTGTGTCTGATATCTTGATTTCCCTAACACACACTAACAGTAACACGCACAAACACACACACACACTGCCTCTCTCTCTCTCACACACAGTCTAAGTTTAACCCAGATGTTTCCCACAAGGTTGTGTGGAGTGGAAATAAAGTCTAAACATAGACTGGGTTGTGTCCCCACACACTCACACAAGTACACACACTTTCTTTGCTTTGGAAACACACACACAGAGAGAGAGAGAGAGAGAGAGAGAGAGAGAGAGAGAGAGAGAGCATTTACATTTACATCAGCATTACTGTGAGTCGGTTTGGAAGAAATACTGCCTCACCAACTCAATTAACTCAGCATGAGACTGTGTGTATGTGTGTGTGTGTATGTGTGTGTGTTTGTGTGCGTGCGTGCACATGTGTCTGTGAAGTAAAGCTTAAGCCAAAGACCATCAATTGACCGAACAATTTTCCGCTGCTCAGCCCCATGTGAGGAGATTAGTATCGCTTGGTCACAATACTGACGGGGAAAAGTGTGTGTGGGCGTGTGTGTGTGGTTAAAGGAACCTTTACCTCCTTCAGTCACATATCACGTCACTGGCTGTCCATCTGCTTCTATACATATAATATTTTCTTCATGTCTGCCTTTTTTATGCAATTTTATAAATTAAAAAAAAAAATCTTCACACAGACTGAGAGTCTATTCACTATACATGCTCACTATATATGTAGGGCACTCCAGCACATGACCCTGCTTCAATCCCTATATAGTGCACATAGGTTTCGGTACATGGAATCCTGTTTACCAACCTAACAATACCGAGGGGAAACAATTTCACTGTGCTTTAAAGTACATTTGGCAAGTATAAAGCACCCACACATCCCATTGAAACACCAAACGTCATTTATAAATAACTTATATCAGTTTTAGACCCGACAATTCTTTTTTTTATAATAAATAAAACAACTCCTGTGTGTAGCTACAGGTCGTTTCATCACAAGCCTTCACCAGATTGCCAAACAGAACATTTCAGGTTCTCAAAATGAGAGTGAAGCGTGAAGAATTTGCTCGCCGGTTGCAGTTTGTGCTACAAAGAGGAAGGGTAGCAGTTGGCAGAGCTGTTTCAGTTTGTACCCTGTCTGAGTAAAGGAGGTGCTAGCAAACATTACAGACAAAACACAAAAATAAAACAAAAAACAAACCTCTTGCCGAAGTTGCTGGCCGGCTTTGCCAGACTGGCCGTGAGCTCGTTGACCCTGCGAGGACGTGATGACGGTGTCCTCCTCTGTGTGGAGCGACCCGGGGATTCCTTCGGTTCAGGTGGAGGGCTCTTCACGCTCGAGTGGTTCAGGTCCTTCAGGACGTCATAGTTGATCTTACTGGAAATCCGTTTCTGCTCCAGCATCTTTTCAATGGCCTCATCAGCTGTGCTGGCGTTGATCGGCGCTCGCCTCTGAGTCGTTTTCCTCGGCTGGGAAGAAGGTAAAAGTGAACGGTTTCACACACACACACACACACACACACACACACACACACACACACACACACACACACACCCCTTAAGTACTTAAAAGAATGTTTTAAAATAAATAATTAAGAAAAAATATTAACATCACTTCACCTTTTTCTCTTTGTAGATACCCAGCTCTTTCTCCTTTGCTATTCTCTCCTCCTTTTCTACACAAACACACACACACACACACACACACACACACACACACACACACACACACACACACACACACAATCATTTCTGAATATCTTTCAACAAACATTTATATCCAAGAAAATGCATCTAGACAGCTGACATATCAGCAATAAACAAAAAAATAGATTTTTAGTTCTAATTCAGTGTTGCCAAATACTATAAATGTAAATCAGAAATTAGGCAACCCATCACAGTGAATCACAAAAAATTATTATTCACAATTCACAGTCTATACAGGGCAGATAACATTTTAGAGCAGCGAATAATGAAGGAGCAGTAGACTGGCAGCTTGTCCACAGGGGCAGAATTTCATCTGCTTCACACCTCCATTACCCTGTGTAAGTTACTAATTATAAAAAAAAAAAAAACCTTATGTATACAGATGTTTATATGTATATATGTTTGGGTTTGCACATTTGTTTTTTAACTCAGTCATGAGGCAATGTGAACTCTGCCTCATTTTACTTCCACTAACTATTTACTAATTACCTAGTGGTCAAAAACTGGAACTACCACGATTTATTTGGGAAAAATCTTTCAAAAACACAGATTTTGTAGCATATCATCCAAATTCGATTATAAACTGTAAAAGTGTGTATACAGTACAGAATTAATTTTGTGCGATGCTGTGCAGTTTTTAATGCAGGCCTACGGCCTCGAGCTGCAAGGAAGGCAAAGAAGGTTGTTTATGGTTGTGGTGAGAGAAGACATGCTGGTTTTTAGTTTGAAAGAGGCATAAATTGGACAAATTGCTTTGAAAACATATGATCGGCTGTGCTGAGTCCTAACAGGAGCAGCCGAAAGAAGAAGTAGAAGAAGAAGATGGACTCAAGCTGTAGCAGACTTAATTTGTTTGTTAATTATAATTTTTTTCTTCAAAATCTGTTTCCGTTTTCATTTAAATTAATACAAATAAGTAAATCAATAAATAAATTGCACAAAAGTGATTGGGAAAAAAAAAAAAACCATAAAATAATACTGTCTATTAACTTTTTATTTTGTATTTATTTTTTTACCTTTCTGTTCTTTGAGGTAGTCTGCGTTCTCCAGCATCCAGAGCTCAGTTTTAATCTTCACCTCCTTCTCATTGAGGATGTACTAAAGATGAGAGAACAAGCACTGATGTTCTGTTTACTGTCAGCATGTTCAGATCCATGTATGTGCACGCGCACACACACACACACACACACACACACACACACACACACACACACACACACACACACACACTGAGAGAAAAAAGCGATCAAAAGGCTAAGCAGGTGTTTCATCAGGCTTCACCTTTCGCTCACACGCGTATAAATGAGCATCTCTGATGGAAATGTCACGCCGTGTCTGGCGCTAATACATCTAATCGCTAACACTGAACAAAATCAATCTCAGCAGGGTTGCTGCCGCTCAGCAAGGATCCGCCGGATCGTGCACACATCCGGTTTACGGCTCTACCTTCATTATAGAAGCTGAACGAGGAGCATTTCCTGTAGCCTGGCAATGGAGCTCATACTCACCCACTCAAGCTCGCCGTCGTCGATCCCGCTCAGGTCCAGCTCACCACCGTCCGACACACTATCTGTAATTCCAAACAAATCATATTAGCATTTTAAGTCCAGACTCTTCTTGTTTGTCTTATTAATGTTATACAGATTTGCTGGTAAGTCGAATTGACTTAACACAAAAAACAATTACTTGATCGTGTAACGCTGAGTTTGTAAGTGCACTAGTATGCACATATGTTTGCATGTGTAACAGAGATCACACCATGCACTAGCTTTAGCTAGGTGCTACCATGAAACCATGGCAACTAAGGGTGATCCAATTTATCCAAAGTACAGTGTGAATGCAGAGTACATGCATGTGTGTCGATTACGTGCAGGCTACCCGAGCCCACTTCTTAATGCTGAGGTCACTGTAATTGAGTGTAATGTGTGTGCATGTGTCTCAAAAGTCCCTCTACATCCTTCTTTCTTTCCACACTTCCTCCCCTCCATTCCTTATCTCTCTAAGCCCTATTTAAAAAAAAAAAAAACCATAAAAAAAGCCTGAGGCCTTTTGGCAATGCTTCACAACTCCACCATGATATGCAGAACTTCTCCATCCAGACTTCTTGCACTCTCTCTCTCTTTTTCTCTCTCTTTGCCTTAGTGATGTGGAAAGAAAGCTGAAATGTGTAAGAAAGAGAACAAACTCTATGCTGATATTTGTTCCCAGATCTGTGCATGAACTTTTTAAACATGCAGCAGTGGAACTGACTATTCTAACAATAATTAATAATAATAATGGCGTTATTTTTTATGTGGCAGAATGCCAGAGCCTGCATGAAGTAGGCGTGGTTTCAACGTGTCAATCACAATAAAGGGGGTGTGGCCTCGGAACCTTTCCTAACCAATATATTGGCTGTGTGTTGATCACCCAATGAAAAGTGGTGTGTCCTCAGGGTCTGTTGTTTAGAGAAGGAGGATCGGTCTTAGTGGTTGTCAAGTCAAGTCAAGAAGCTTTTATTGTCATTTCAACCATATATAGCTGATGCAGTACACAGTGAAATGAGACGTTCCTCCAGATCCCTTGTGCTACATAAAACAACATAGAGCTACATCACACAACATTAAGCTACATAACAGGACACAGAGCTATGGAGTAAATTAAGTGTCCTCGCCACATAAAGTGTATCGTGTGCAACCTGGTGCAAACAGTGCAAGACAAAGACAAAAAAGCGCCGACCTGTAAACCTACTGTATAATATGTTTTACAACACCGTGTGCAAAAGAGAGAAATATAGAGAAGTGTGTACTTGTAAACATGGACACAATGTTATGCGAAAACAGCAAAAGCAGCAAAGCAGCATGTAAAGTATATATGATTAACATAATGTGTGGTGCTGAAGACATGGATGTGTACGAAGTGAAATGAGTATTGAGTTTATGTTGAGTTTAGGTTCTAACAGTTCAGTAACACACATTTGAGTGAGTTTATGAGGAAGTCCAGGGTCCAGTTGCAGAGGGATGTGTTCAGGCCCAGTAGACTCAGCTTCTCAATCAGGTGCTGAGGGATGATTGTAGTGAGCTGAATGTGAACTGAAGAAAGTAGGCGTGGTCACCACACATGTCAATCTCAATAAAGGGAGTGTGGCCCCAACCAATATACAGGGTACGTGATGGTCAACCAATGAAAAGTGATGTGTGTCCTCAGGGTCTGTTGTTCAGTAAAGATGTTGGCGCTGTGTGCCACTAGTGATAAAGAAGAAATGGCCTCTGTATCAGTCAGAAAAAGAGGTGTGGTCTCTGTCTGTCTTACCCAAAGAGGCAAAATAAAAAAACTTATATAGAAGGTCTGACCTCTGGACTCATCACTTTTAATTAAGGAGATATGGATCAGTGGCCTTGGTGTAATGTACATCATACTGTTGCAGAAGTACAGATTCAAAACCCTCATGCTTCCCTTATGAAACCCTTTTGGGTGCATCTATGTGTGTGCGTGTGCTCTCTGATGTGTATGTGGGTTTGAAGTCTGATCTGTGATGTGGTCAGGTATCATCAGATTGCACAGATTAGTTAATGCACTTAAACAGGACAAGAGTTGAAATGAAACAGAGAAACCACAACAGAGGGAAGAAACCCAGGTGCTGAAACTCCACAGAGACAGAGAGAGAGAAAGAGAGAAAGATAAACACTGTAATCAGGGTCCACCTGGCCTGACTTCAGAAAGAACAAAAAAGAAGGAGGAGAAGAAAGAGCTCAAGTAATACATGTAACAAATTAGAGAGGACATGAAGAGACAGCACACACCTGTCGGGCCTGATTCTCATTCTGACAACACACACAACTCTCTCTCTCTCTCATCTCTGTCCAAAAGGCTCTTCACCTGTTTTACCTGCTACTCCAACATTTCACACTCACAGACACACACAAATGGGAGGGAAATGGTACTTGAAGAGGACACACTACAATGTCATTATCTGCACTCCGTTTTATCATCTTGAGTATATCTGGGCTTTTTTTACTGATGCCTGCAAAGATTTGGCATAAAAAATGATTTGCCCCTGAACCATTCTAGGACAACCTGCTTCACTTCATCATCAGGGAACCACAACAACCGGGATGGTCATTGACAGACATACGGCCATCTCTAAACTTTTACACCATTTAAATGTCTTGAGCGTCTCATAACCATACTGTGCTTAAAGTATTCTGTAGATATCAGCCTTTTTTAGCTTTTGTTCACAGGAAAGTTCGTCACCATATTCTGTTCCCTGCACTAACATTTTGTATGCCATCTTGATTAATGGTCTTTAGACTGACTTGAGCCACGCATCAGTAATAAGATACACTAGCCTCTTATTAACATTAAATAAAATGTTTGCCAAAATTTGAGAGTCACTTTTGTGAGATACTGTATGTTTATACATGTATACAGAGCAGGCATAACATTATGAGCGTTAAAGTGAATAACACTGATTATCTCTTCATCATGGCACCTGTTAGTGGGTGGGGTGTATTAGGCAGCAAGAAAACATTTTGTTTTCAAAGTTGATGTGTTAGAAGCAGGAAAAATGGGCAAGCATAAGGATTGAATGAATTTGACCGGCCGAACTGTGATGGCTACACGATTGGGTCAGAGCATCTCCAAAACTGCAGCTCTTGTGGGCTGTTCCCAGTCTGCAGTAGTCAGCATCTATCAAAAGTGGTTAGAGGAAGGAACAGCGGTGAACTGTTATGGCTCACTGATGCATGTGAGGAGCGAAGGCTGGCCAGTGTGGTTTGATCCAACAGACAAGCTCATGTAGCTCAAATTGCTGAAAAAGCTAATGCTGTTAATGCTCAATAGCTCAACTGTTTTGGCAGCAAATGGGAGAACACCATAATATTAGGCAGGCGCTCAAAGGTATGCCTGATCAGTGTGTGTGTAAAAAAAAAAAAAAAAAAATTAATAAAAATAATATTATATATATATATATATATATATATATATATATATATATATATATATATATATATATATATATATATATATACACACACACACACACACACACACACACAAATGTTGAAAATCAACCCTGCAGTTTATTTGATTATTTATTAAAGTGGTAATGTGCTAAATGTGTTCATTTACTTGCTTTATATTCCAACAGTAGGCGAGATCCATGCTAATCCCAAACCAAACAAAAGAATCTAAAAAATCTAGATCCAGACAATATGTTGACCTGAACATGGAGTTTTTAAATAAACACACACACACACACACACACACACACACACTGAGAATCTCTCAGATATGAAATAGGCAGAGGTCCTGAATAACAGCAGACTCTCTCTGACCCCTGCAGCCTCCCGTGGGAAACCCCTCACGCCCACACACACACCTGCTCATACCCTCTGCACCGCCCTGAGCAAATCGAACAGCAAGGAAGAAAAGATGAGTCCAGTGAGACGAATATAGAACAGTTTCCGCAATATGCTGCACATCTAGAGTGCTTAGCCTGGAGGGGGGAAGAAGAGCCTCCTGCTGTAAAGTGCACACACACACACACACACACACACACACACACACACACACACACACACAAAATAATGTTTAAAAAAAAAAAAAGAGGCAAAACAAAGAAAGTGTGATTTAATGATCAGTTATCAGGGTATATGTTAAATCATCTCTCTCTCTCTCTCTCTCTCTCTCTCACACACACACACACACACACACACACACACACTCCATAGTTCAGGGTTCACTCCATCTCAGCATGACCACACCCTGCTTTGTCTCTCGTCCCATTTAAAGTCAAACAGCTGCTTAGTCGGAATGCAGAAAGCCTGGAAAGCTCCTTTGTTTGTGTGTAAGAGCACACATGCATGAAACTCTAGCAGTGTGTTGTGTAATGTGATGTAATTCCTTCAGGAGGTGGACAGCACAAACAATGAACAAGAGCAGTGTGTGTGTGTGTGTGTGTAGACAGATGGTCACACTTTCCTGTTTGCTCTCATGTTGCTTTTTGATCAGCAACAAGAGGCGATGAGACGATGGCATCTCTCTCTCTCTCTCTCTCTCTCTCTCTCTCTCTCTCTCTCTCTCACACACACACACACACACACACACACCTTTTAATACCTTTTCTCTCTGACCTGTTCTCTTATTATTTCTTTTTTATTCTTTCCTCAATTATTTTGTTTCTTTTTTTTGTTCTTCCTTTTCCTAACACTCCGTTTGTCTGTCTCCCTCTCTCTGCTCTGACTGCTCTCTCCTCTTTTACAATCATCCTTCCTCTTCCTCTCTCGATTCATTTGGCTTCTCATCTGAAATATTTTACTGGTTGAATATGTGTAGCAGGGTTAGCACTGTGTGTGTGTGTGTGTGTGTGTGTGTGTGTGTGTGTGTGTGTGTAATTAGTGACTTGACCCCCTCATGATGCTAATAAAACTCTGTCCATCTGTCCATAGAGAGAGAGAATTAGAGAGTGTAAGAGGTAGGAAAGACACCTACAGACAGACAAACAGAGACAGACAGAGGGAGATACAAAGTGGGAGAGACAGAGAGGAAGACAGAGGGCAAAACAGACCAAGCAAGAAATACCATTAGACAGAGAGACAGACAGAGAAAGATAGAGGTAGAGACAAAGAGAGAGAGAGAAGGATGACAGACAGACAGAGAGAGTGAGACAGACAGAGAGACAGGAGGAGGAACAGTGGATGACATTCATTGTGTGTATTGATTGTCAATCGGTTGTGAGCAGATGTTTGTGCTTCGTGTTTAAAAAGGCCAGATGGCAGTCACCCTTGTGCTGTGTGTGTGTGTGTGTGTGTGTGTGTGTGTGTGTGTACGCGTGTGCGTTACCTTTACAGATGCGTGTGATTGAGATGCAGTCTGTTTCCAATTGTTAATAAATTATATCCTTATATCCCTATTTTTTCCGTTGGATCAACATAAACATTTTATATCACTTTATTCACTGCTTCTTTCTAATCAACAAAGAGTGATCAGATCAGGTCAAATCAGATTCAATCCGATTAGATCAGATGAGGAAAAATCAGGTTAGATCAGATCAGATCAGGTCAGGTCAGGTCAGGTTGGTTATATCATATAGGGTTAGATCAGATTAGACTAGACTGGCATCAAACTTTGGGCTGCTTTGTACTTTGTTAAAGAAAAAATATATAAACCCCCGCTTCTTGAAACTCCAACTCGAAAATTCATAAAAGTTTTTTAAATCCCAGATTATAAAAATGTCTGACTGCGTGTGTGTTTCTCTCTTTATATCCCACTGAAGGTCAGAAAATAAAAGTTCCCTAAAATATCCCTGAAGGTTGTGCCCTTATGACATGCCCTCATCTTACCTCTGTCCACACACACACACACACACACACACCACACACAAAACACACCAGATCAATCTGACGGCTCAGAGTTTTAAATACCACCCAGGATCCACCACGAGCTGCGTAACCACAAACCCACTGTGATTGATCTACCCAGACACACACACACACACACACACACACACACACACACACACCCATGTATGGAGGGATAGCTTGGCTTAAAATAATGATCTCTAAAAAGTTGGAGAGAAAATACTAACTAATGTATTCTGAAAAGTTTGAACACGAACACGCACAAAAAAACTAGACTACAATGCCCTTTGCTCTCCAACCTTCTATAAATTTCTTCACTCTGTTTCCATTTTAAAGACTACAGACTTTTAAAATCCATTTAGACATTTCCCCACACACACACACACACACACACACACACACACACACACACACACACACACACACACACACACACACACAGAGAGAAAGAGATATAAGGCGTGTGTTTATCTCACCCTGGAAATATATTTTTGCTCTCACGTGTAGGTGTGTACAGATAACCGAGACAATGAACATATAAAGGCTTTGGCATGGAGGAGTTGGTGTTAAATCTATAAACATCTCAGATGTTAAGCTAATTTATAAGTTGCTCAGGAGCTCCTGGCTTCACAACTCTAACTGACTGTAGAAGACTGTGGAAAGGACATTACTCAATCACACACTTTGTTACTTATGATCTTTCTTACTCTCCAGTGTTTTAATAAATTATTATCACACTTTTGATATCTCCCAGATAAGGATGAGGGGTGTCCCTTTTTGAGTCTGGTTCCTCTCAAGGTTTGATCTTCATAACATCTAAGGAGGTTCTTCCTTGCCACAGTCCACAGGCTTGCTCATCAGGGTTAAATACACATAATTCACTTATATTAACTTTTTTATTCCATAATTCTTATATTTTTATAAGGCTGCTTTGCAACAATGTCCATTGTGAAAATCTTAATAAAATGAAATAGAATAAAGCATAAAAAGGTTGACGTTTCAGGGCTTCAGGACAATCCAATCATTCTGTTCAGCAGAAAGCTCATTTACACTAAGAACGAAATTCACTCCTCTTCAGACCTTTTTCATGTCAGGATGTCATGAGGAGCCGAGTGGATTCACACAATCGTTTGAAATAAACAATTTCTGATGAATTATTATTAAAAATTATATTGTAAATCTCCACTGGACCCCTCAGAGACATGAATCTTGAGATCGGATTGAAACATCTGCCTGTTTTTCTGATTTTCCGCTCTGCCCCAGCTGATGGATTGATGGACGATCGCTGCGGTTCTAATCGGACTGAAAGCACGCAGCAATCCACCCTTTTAACAAGAGTAATGAGTTTGCTGTGGGCGGCCCCATCCTACGCTAACCACACACACACACACACACACACACACAAGGTGGGTGGATGAAAGAGAGGAGGCAGTAATGACAGCATGCTGCATGCACTAACTGCTTCAAAGGGCACAGGGGTTAATGAAAGACACAGCAAACCATACAGCCAATAAAAAGACCTGATAACAGTCACGCACAGCCAATCAGAAAGCCAGCTCCGCCTCTATAACCGCTCACAGGAGTAGCTGCCTGCTCACACACCATGCGCTAATCTGTGAGGTTTACAGGCTAATCCAAAAAATCATCTATTACTTGTTCATAATCAATACAAAAATTTATTTAATATATACAACTGCATGTGGCATAGAAAACTTATTTCTTTTTACATTTGCTTGTCGTTGGCGCTAATTGTAATTACACAGCATAACAGTCACATCAAATCCACTGGAAAATGTTGATGTTCCTGCCACTTTTATTGGCCTTTCACATCACTGTGCCATTCTGTTTTCCACATATGAACAAACAGAATTTGCTAGATAATTTTTTTATATGCTTGGGGATATAATTTATATGTATATGATAAACATATAGCAGCATACTGCACCCATGAGTTACATTTGAAAGCACCAAAAGAGCCAATCAGCTGTTTGTAATGGAATACTGCAATATTGATTGGCAAAAAAAATTGCTTCCTATTTCAGTTGGAGCATTTCTCAGATCAGAAAAGAAATTCTCAAAACAACTTGTTCAACCCCACATCATGTCTGTGCATCTTAAAAGCATTTCTCGTTGCTTTGAACAAACCGTGAATGCTTCAGTACATTTAATCGATTTTGTACAATTGTCTGCTGTTTCCTACTTTATCAATTGTTTATGTCATGTTGCTCAAAATATGAGATGTTTAATCCTTTGTATTGTGCTGTTTGTACAAATTGTTTTGAGAAATCTTTTACTGGTTCGCAAATATTAAGGATGATTTGAGAATTGCTCCAAAGCAACTTAGAAAAACTAACAAAAACTGCTGAGACGTGACTCCTCACCGTTCTCATTCTCCTTCTCCTCTCCCACGCACTTATGGATGGAGTCGGACAGGCCGAGGCTGGCGGCGGTTGGCAGCGGCCCAAGCAGAGCTTCCAGAGACGGGCGCTTGGATTGAGAGACTCTTTCTTCCTCTCTCGCTTCCTGTCCGTCATCGTCCCGCCGCTCTTTTCCGTCACTGATGCCAGGAAGGTCTTTGCTCAGGTGAGATGCCGCGACCCGCAGATCTTCATCCTCACCCTCGTCGTTGAGATCGTGCACGCTGGAGGACGTCACTGAGACGGCGTCGTCTGGAAAAGGGTTAGAAACGTATAAAAGGAGCGGCTAACGTAACAAATTACATTTCCCAGCGTTACTGTAATTAAGTAGGGTTTTTTGTGTACTTCTACTTTTTAAAGTAATTTTTAAATCTGTAGTTAGTCAAATAGTTTGAAATGAATATCTCCTTGTCCTTTTGGAATTACACTAGAATCCCCCACCCCATGATGTTAAAAAAAAAAAAAAAGTAAAATTTAAATGAGCTACTCTTTACTTTTACTTGAGTTGAGTTTTTTGACCGTAAACTTTATTGAAGTTTACTTAAGTACAATTTTGTTAAACTTACAGTACTTTTACTTGAGTAGAATGATATTTATTATTATTACAAAGCGATGCAACAAAAACCCATTGCTACCAGGAAGATCACAAGTCATAGGTATGGTGAAACCAAGCAAAACATGTCATGCTCCATCTCCTGGGTCTTTGTGAGCTCATGTATGCGGAAGGGGGAAGATAGAGTTTGCTGTAATGCAGCACAAAAGAAGTAGCGTGTTTTATATTAAAATGAGATGACAGAAAAATGTGATTAAATGAAACCATGTACATTGGTGAATAGTGAACTGTTGCTTTAAAATATTTTTAACACAAGAGAGAAAAATGTCTCTAATAATGAAATGCAGCATCATTAACCTTCTCCTGTTAATTAGTTTATTGGAAATCAGCAGAGCAGATCATCAGAGAAGGGAAAGGAGCGTCGGTGTCATCACTGACATTTGCTCCATTCGGCCGTGCCGCTGTGTATTGTTAATGTGAGTGATTAAGTACGTCGTTACGGCTCGCTTAACGAGCTTAACAATGGGGGATTATTTTTAATTAAACCAGGAATCCTGCTTTATTTGGCCTTTTATTCAAAACTGCACTGTGCAGCGCGTCAATCATTACCAGCAACGCAGTTCCACGTCCACACACACGAGCGCCTATTAATTAGCCCTCTCCAGCTATCGCTGTCAAACATGAGGATGGCCATCACAGCTTTCTGTAATGGAGTGTTAATTGGGCTGAGATTGAGCTTGCGTCAACAGAAAACATGCGATCATGAACAGCGGAGTGAAGACAGGAGCTTCCGCAGAGCTGGGTAACACAATAATAAGGCTTTCACGAGACACGGCGATAAAGATGAGGTGTTAACTTATAGCGGAATGTGAAACATGGGACTGGAAATGAGTGTGTGTGTGTGTGTACCATTTTTTGCATAAGCGGCAAAAATCCCTCTGGATTTGGGTCGACTGATGTCCAGCTCCATTTCAATCTCATCCTGATAACCCGAGATTTCACCTGCGAGCACACAAACACACGCCAAGCTGAGTGAACACTTTCAACCAAACACCCGTGTCCTGTTCATAAATGCATCGCTGTACCCTGAACGTCGTCAATCTTCTTAGCCAGCTCCTCCTCAATCTGCAGGAAAACAAAAACACACTTCAGTCTCAAGTGCATGAACAGAACAGCTGTTCTGCACTGTATATTCATTCACGACATGCGATTATTTTCCTGATTAATCAGCTGTCTGGTGTTTACTCCTGTTGCGTAGAAACGAAAAGCCAACTTTTTAGTGTACAAAGTGCATGTCTATGAAAAAAAAGCTAATTACTGAAACCAATCCATAAGTCAAATCACTTTCATCCTCAGCTCACAGTTTCGTCAGACTCAAAAAAGGGGACATGGACTGATTTTTAGTGTTGGAAGTAATTTGGTTGATGATCCAGAATTTACCAAAGAAATGAACTACCGATAGTCCCCATGGGGATTGGCAGTATTTATGATACATGATACAGTTTTAAAATATTGTAAAATACTTTCTAAGAAAGTCTGCATGATGACATCATAAAAATGTGGCTTCTAAATGGTTCCTACTCAGTAGTTGCTAGACTTGAGCTCAGAACAGAAAATGCATATGGAAGAAATGTTCAGGCTGCTAGCTTTCAAATAGGTGTCCAATGATAATGATAGATAAATATTTGACTGATATCCCTTTATAGAGGAGGAATTATAGTAAATTTATATCCCCTTATTAGAAAAAGTGGTAGCTCAGTGGTTAAGACCCTGGGTTCTTAAAAATCATAACATTTTCTGTGATCAAGCCCCAGTATCGCCATGCTGACACGCTTGGGGCCCCAGAGTAAGGGCCTTAACCCTGTTCTCCAAGGGCCCTGTATCATGGCTGACCCTGTGCTCTGACCTTGTGCTTCCTGGGATATGTGAAGAAAGAATTTCACTGTGCTGTAAAGTACATGTGAATAATATAAAAAACCTTTTTAATGCACAGAAATAATGTTCAAATAACGTTTACATGTCCACTTCCTGATTTTTTTTTTCATTTTTTTATATAATATTGCAATTAAATCAGATTTTGGATTCTGAATTACCTTCTGCAGCCGGGTCTTCCTCTGTCCATCTTTAAACGAGGGCGGGTCACACTCCTGTTCCAGATCTACCCTCATGAACTCGTCGATGGTCAGCTCGCTAGTGGGCGTGTCCTCAAACTCACTCAACCTGTCAATCACAGCACAAAGGGGTGTGTCAAGAAAGAGGCGAGGTGGTTATTTGCTTGAGTAGTTTTCTCTCCGTGTATGGCTAATTCAATAATTAAATACGTCACTTAATTTTACAATATAAATTAGCAACATAATATTGCTTACAAGCTAGATACTGATAACTCCACAGTATTATTCATTTATTATAGATAATGGGCAGGTGGACATGAGTTTGAAGTCCTGACCTCTTCCTCAGCGTGGCCTCACACACTTTAACCACACCGATTACGTCTTTGATGGTGCGACGGAACTCGTGCATACGCGCGGCAACCAGCAGAGCTGTGAACCATAAACACACACACACACACAAACACAAGCACGCACACATTACTGTGTAGCTGTACATTGATTACAAAGATTGTTATATTGTACAGAAATAAAAATGGATCACAGATACATGTAGAAGCAGTCAGATGCAAAGAAATTTCCATCAGTTACATTATTCAGCTTTCAGAAAAAAAAAAAATAATGAGTGTATGTATGAAACTGCACTGCTTTTTTTCGTGACCTTTACATTATTTGCTCATGTCAAACTTCCTGCTTGACATATTTAAAGCGATTCAGCAATAAAGGATTCTATCAGCTGCCATCCTGAAAAGCATCCACCTAACCACCATGTGCAATAACTTTTTATTTATTTATTTCTTAAAAAATGTGCAACTGGAAGCATCTATCACCAAAACAAATTCCATGCAAGTGCAAATATACTTGCCATTTAAGCTCTTTCTGATTCTGATTATCTAATCAGACACACACATCTTTAGAGAGACTGAGATCGGGGAAAATGGTGGCTTTGTGTAAAGGCACTGGACTTTGACTCCAAAGGTCATGAGTTAAAATCCCAACCACCTCAAGCTGCTACTTCTGGGCCCCTGAGCAAGGCTCTCAAATCGCTCTGAATAAAGGCATCTGCCAAATAATTGCAGTAAATATAAAATCATCAGCATTCTTTAAACCCTTTTAAACGAATGCAGGCAGTGGTGTCCCAATGGGACAAAAAATGTGTTTTGGCATTTTTATTTGGTCCCTAAAACCTAGCAGGATGAACCTCATCATCATCTTGATATTCTTTCGCATTTTCTCTCTCTGCTTTCTTGTCTTTGCTCTCTCACCATGAAGTGAACTCCCCTAAACTGGCTCGTCCCATCACCATGTGCAGCTCCTGAAACATTAATGTTGCCTGAATTATTCAGGCTGAAAACCAGGACAGAGAGTGATGACAAGGGAGAGAGATCAAAAAAAAAAAAAAAAAAAAAACTGACAGAAGAGGAGGGGGAACTTATTCTCATTATAGCTCAGAGGGATACGATGCGAGAGATGAATCACAAGAGCATTGCCACCGAGACTTTCCCACTTCCTCTAGCGGCTTAAACAAGCGCTCGGGCTAAACGCGGATCAAACTCCACCAGGGAAACTATTATACGCGTTTCTGAATAATAAAATACATTTGTTATTTTAAATAAGAAAACCCCCCTCTCAACAGAGATGATTTATAGTCATATATTTTTATGTGCATCGTCTCCCGATCGTATTATTCATACATTAACGCTGATAAACCAAGCAGAAGCTATACCCCCAAACGAGTTCACAGATAAAACTAATTATAAGTTATCTAAATCAAGTGGCACAGAAAATGTTTGCGATACATGCTAAGAATAGTACAGATACTATTTATTTATTTCTTTGTTTGTTTATTTGCTTACACGGAGTAAACAACTCTGTTGTTAACTTTCCTTTATGCCACACTTGTCATTTTTATCTATGGGAAAGGCCACGCCCAGATTATTTATTGCCTGCCACAATTAACCAATCACAGAGTTTCCAGGCTTCTGATTGGCTAGTAGTTTGTACACATTAGACAATTGTCTGAACTATACTGAATATTAATATAAATTATGCTGAATTAATTAGGCATGGAAAGTAGGAGGAGACATGGCCTCTGTATCAATCAAACCCTGTGAAAGTATAATGTATAATGATATCGTGTATCTATCACATAACAAGATGCACATAACACACAGTGCTTCTGTATACGTGTGTGCACGACGCACACATGTAAAGGTGTATCAGCACCCTTCACTAAGCGACATTTGCACAAAAAGAAAAGGTCGGCGTCAATAGGTCAAGAGGTTTCCATGGTTACCTGCTCCGCAAAGCCCCGATGGCCTTCGTCCCGTGTGCATCCAGTCCCTCTTCATCCTCTGCACGAGTCTCAGCGCCGTCATGGACACCTCGTGGCTCTTCTCGCCGAACTCCAACATGTGGGAAAAGCGGGGGATGTACAGACATGGATCTGCAAACACACACACACACACAACCACACACGCACACAGGTGTTGGATTTTATGTTAGTGTCCTTCAATCAATGTTTTAAAAAAAAAAAAGAGATGGATTGTGGCTTCTCCATTCCTTAAGCCTAATGCTGTTAGAGACTCAATGACCTTAAGAAGGTCAGACAAACAGAAAAGGGCAATTGCTCTTTTTCGATTGATCCACTGAAAAACATACAAAGATTCCAAACAGCATAATGAAATATTTATCTGTAATCTAAATCTGAATAATAATATAAATGCACTAGAGGAAAATAGACTCTGTATCGCTCTTGCACTTTACTGAATCACATCACTTTGCATTGTGTATCCAGTCAGAACTGCTCTTAAACATATTAAATTCATCCATGATGTCATACATATTCTCACAAAAAAAAACCACACACCTGTTCCAACATCATGTTACAGTTTGCTGCATGACCGATTCTACAGTATGTCAGTGAGCCATGAGCTGCACTCAGGGTCAAATTTTAATGAGCAAATATGCAGAGGTGGGCCAGAGGAACAAAGCAAAACCCTAAAAAAAAAAAAAAAGAAAAAAGAAAAGAAAGAAAGACAAAACCAATGCATTATGCATACCTTTCCAATGCAAGAAAGAAAATCCAGGTTTGTCCCATATAGTGGCCTATAAACAAGCAGCAGAACTGACCTATTTTACATCTCTTGCAGCCTGGAACTGTTTACTAATAATCTTTATTCTAGCAACAAAATGACGATCACTTACACATGAACCATGATTGAGTCAGTGTTAATGTAATCCTTTAATCATAAACCTCCACCAAAGTGTGTATTCATACTTCAGAGCACAATGTGTAGAACATCCAGTTAACAAGGAATGACAAAAAAAAAACAATATACTTTGTCTATTAAAAAAATTAAAACACTCAATGAAGACTCAAGTAGATAATTATAGTAATAGAAAACATTTCAAAAGTGAAAACAAAATAATCCAAATTCAGGAATCAATTCCTTCAGTAAATTTAGTGTTCATACAGTCTTAGTGGTTTAAAGAAATAAAAAAAGATTGATGAATCTTCTTTCAGCTTCTCTAATTAGAGGTCGCCATAGCGGATCATCCGTCTCCATACCCCTCTGTCCTCTACATCTGCCTCT
Source organism: Silurus meridionalis (assembly GCF_014805685.1). Taxonomy (NCBI): domain Eukaryota; kingdom Metazoa; phylum Chordata; class Actinopteri; order Siluriformes; family Siluridae; genus Silurus; species Silurus meridionalis. The sequence continues at coordinate 28,191,040 of NC_060885.1, read as the reverse complement.
TTCACCCCAACTACCTGCATGTCTTCCCTCACCACATCCATAAACCTACTCCTTGGTCTTCCTCTTTTCCTCTTTCCTGGTGGCTCCAAAACATCCTACATGCGCTGTCCCTCTAATAAACTCATTTCTAATCCTGTCCATCGTTGTGACTCCTAACGAAAACCTCAACATCTTCAGCTCAGCTACCTCCAGCTCCACCTCCTGTCTTTTACTCAAAGCCACTGTCTCTTAACCATACAACATCGCAGGTCTCAGCACAGTAATATAAACTTTCACTCTTGCAGATACTCTTCTATCACAAATCACTCCTGTCACTCTTCTCCACCCACTCCACTCTGCCTGCACTCTTTTCTTTACTTCTCTAACACACTCTTCATTATTTTGCACTGTTAACCCCAGGTACCTGAACTCCACCACCTTCTCCACCTATGAAATTGTCATCACTTAGAATTAAACAGATCACATTCATCAGCCGGGCGCGCATGCGCACAAATCAGTACACAATGGCACACGCGCTCAGAAAACAAACGCATCAGTCATCAGCAGCGTCTCATGTGATTGGAGCAATTAGAAGTAGGCGGGAAAGGAGGCGGAGCTACAGAAACACTGAACTCAGTCAGACTGCTGAAGCTCCGCATTCGGGAAAGCCGTTAGCTGTAACTAAGCAACGCGAGATTTTTGGTTTCAGCTTGATTTCTATAGAATGACACATTTAATCCGTAAAGTAAATTTAGTTACATAATACATAATTAATTTTATTCGCTGGTTTATAAAGATTTAATCCCGAAAGCAATGAGGAATAAGGCTTTTGGGAGCGGGACGGTGCGCTTAGAAGCAGCGGAGGGAGAGTGGAGTAAACAGCGGAGTTTTGCGGTCAGAGCGGAGGAGTCATGCGGACATCACGGCCGGATAATGAAGGGTCTCGCTTTCTTCCTCTTGCTGCCGGCGGCGCTCAAGAAGTCCAGGAAAGCTGCTAAGAGCTCGGGCAGGGCGCAGAACTGTGTGACCGCCGGTGCCTCTTCCCTCAGAAAGGTGAAAGCCGTCGCCGCGGAGGTGCAGGAGGTCACCGGGGAGAGAGTGAGCTCCTCACTGACTCTGAACAAGGAACACAACCGCAGCTCGGCCGAGCAGAAGGACAGCACCTCACCGAGCAGCGTGGAGACAAACAGCACCGGGGAAACAAACACACAACCCGAACACACACACACCAACCTCCGGGACAGGTACGGAGGTTCAATCATCACTTCTTCCTATTCTTGTGGTTCTTCTTCAACCATTTCGTGGTTATTGCTGTTCCCAGTCAGAGCTGAACCTCATTACCTGCCTCCCTTCATAACTACTGATGTTCTAATAGAAATAAAAATAAACAGTATTTATAATATAGCATTAAACTTGTAGTTATTAGTACTAAGTTTACTAATAACTACATATTAGTACTAAATGTATAATATTAAATGTTTAATTGTTATCAAATATTCTACTTCTTGGGTTCATATATATTAAGATTATTTTTTACTACTCATTCATGAAGAAAAAATAATTATATTATATATATATATATATATATATATATATATATATATATATATATATATATATATATATATATATATTATTATTATTATTATTTGTGTACCAGTAGAAATGCTATACTCGTTATTACAACATATTTTTACCCGCATACAGGAACGCAGTGATGTTCAACAATGAACACATGGCAGATGTGCACTTCACCGTAGGTCCGCCAGGAGCGACACAGAAAGTTCCAGCACATAAGGTTAGTTTGAAGAGCTTTAAGGAGAACAGACTGTTAAGGAAACCTTTAGTGTGATGATCAAAGTAGAAACCAATCTTGGGTCAGAAAAGGAAGAATATTTTGCAATTGACTATTTAACCTCTTAAGCTGATGACGTCAGTCAATACAGAACATTGTGACGTCACTCGTGACCATCACACTCCTGCTCTGTACCTAGACTGCATTGCAAATCAGTCAACGTCAATGCGAGACTATGAACAACATTTACACTTCTGTAGATTGCAGCAGTGCACACTCTTTCCACGTCTCCAACACTGCATATTTGCTGTTTATTCTACTCTTTGTTGTGGTCCACACCCAAAAGGACCACAAACAGGACATGCTCTGATTGCAACGAAAACACGATTCAATCATAATTTGACTCAATTGCAGGAAGTCTTCATCTCCACCCTTTCACCACATGTGCTTTCTGTCTTATGAATCCAAATCAGAAAGAATAAAAAAATAGAATATGACTTCTTCTTAAAGCAGAAGTGTTCTACAGTAGTTTCCTAAATAAACAGAGTTTCATTCACATTGTTCATTCATTCTCTCTCTCATTCCTATTCAGTATGTTCTGGCTGTCGGGAGTTCCGTTTTCAGCGCCATGTTTTATGGCGACCTTGCCGAGGGAGACTCCGAGATCCAGATACCAGATGTGGAACCGGCTGCTTTTTTAATCCTGCTCAAGTAAGACTCCCTAATCACTGCTGGTTTAAAAATAACAGCTTTACCATGCTGTCCAGCCAGCAACTGAGGCTGGATCACTAATGTTTCAGTAGATCTGCCCTCTTATTTCACTGCTATTAGACCTGACTGATGTGAGACTCGCCTCGCAATGGGCAGGAAAGATGACTTAGAGTTGCAGGAATGAGGCTCAGAGCAAAATGATCACTTTTTTGTCTGTTGAAAACGAACCAATTATAAAAAATACCTGTTTCAGGCGAACGGACGAGATGAAAAATTCTTAGTCCAATAAGTGTGCAATCAGGTTTTTATTAAAGGACCCAGACACTGCAGCATTTTTATGTTTCTGGGCTGGGCCATGGTTTTTTTTTTTTAACTCCACTTTCTCTTTTCCTTCTAGATACTTGTACAGCGATGAGATTGAGCTGGAGGGAGATACAGTCGTAGGGACCCTCTACGCTGCTAAGAAATACCTTGTGTCGGTGCTGGTTAAAGCTTGCGTGTGCTTCCTGGAGTCGAGACTGGAGGCGGGTAACGCCTTTGCACTGCTTTCTCACAGCCGTGCGCTGGACGAATCAGAGTTGCTACATAGCTGTTGGAGGGTCATTGATGCCCAGACTGAGCTGGCGCTAGATCCGACGGCTTCCTCCAACTAGACCCAGCGACGCTAAAATGCGTCCTGCGACGCGACTCATTAACCGCTAACGAATCCACCGTGCTGCAGGCGACGCTAGCGTGGGCCGAGGCAGAGTGCCAGCGGCGTGGATCGAGCCCCACAGCTTCGAACAAGCGAGCCATTCTAGGTGAAGCACTTCACCTTTTACGCCTGCCTGCCATGACTTTAACGGAGTTCGCTAATGGTGTGGCGCAATTTGACTTCCTGACTCCGCAGGAGACTCGCGATATCTTCCTTTGGTTCACCGCAGCTGAGAAACCGAGCCTGGATTTCCCTGTGACACCGAGGACGGGGCTGGAGCCGGAGAGATGCAGGCGATTCCGGTCCTCTGCGTACCGGAGCAATCAATGGCGATACCAAGGGAGATGTGACAGCATCAGGTTCGCTGCTGATCAGCGCATTTTCTTGGCTGGAATTGGACTTTATGGATCCAGCGAACGGAAAGCGAGTACAATGTCCTGATCGAGCTGAAACGACAGGAAGAGATGCTCGCACAGAGGGTGACACAGTTCATTTCGGACGGTACGAGCTCGGCATCCATCGTACTCTTTGAGCAGCCGGTGCAGGTGGAACCGGAAGTTTTGTACACGGTCAGTGCCATTTTGGACGGAACCAAGCTCAGCTACTTCGGCCAAGACGGCATGCCGGAGGTGCGCTGCGGAAAAGTCACCTTCCAGTTCCAGAGCTCGTCGGACAGCACAAACGGGACAGGGGTGGAGGCGGGGCAGATTCCAGAACTTGTCTTCTACACGTGAAGACTTTCTGACACTATAGACCTGGATTTGAGAAGACTCGATTACATAACTAGGACACTATGAAATAGGACACTAGGAGGTACGAGAGATTACATTCTCTGGACTGTCAACACTGAGACAGAGGGGGTGGGCAAATTCCTCAAGTTTCCTTCTACGCATGGGGATTTAGACCTGTCCATCTTAGAGGTGACCTGGATTAGAGAACGGCTAATTCCATAACTAGGACACTAAGATGCCTGAGATATGGAGCATAAGAATTTGGACTGGTCCATTTCACAAAGAATTATCGGGGGGGATCACAAAAGTTTTAATTACAGAAACTTACCCTCTTGCATTTAAAAAATGAATGCTCTTTAACCTTATTTATTTCTTTACACTTATTATTTAAAGTATTTACTAATTTAAAACCAGTTCCCATTGTTTATAACAATCGCACACAAAAACATGTCTGTGAACACAGAGTGGACTGTACCACTGAGAAGTGTGGCTCTTTCTAATGTATTTTATTTATTTATTGTTTATTTTCTTAGCAGCTTGTTGCTGACCGAGAGAATGCAGAGGTTAAAAAGATCTGCTAAGTCGCAGAGTAGTGATTCGTTACTTACAATAAAATGTAAAATGAGACACTGGAGATGAGAGTGGTCTGATGAGTGGGATTTTCTTCTACTTTTATATACAGTAATCCCCCGTTTATCGCGGTAGTTACGTTTCAAAACCCACCATGATAAACTAAAAACCGTGATAAATCGGACGCCACCCCAAAAATTATATTTTATGTATACAGTACTGTATAAACATTTTACTTCATTTTATAATGAATAGTTATATTTTTATTAATACATTTCATTATTTCAAAATAAAACCAAAAGTTTTTTGGTCTATCGTGCTATCCATGAGAAACCGGGAAAAATCAGCCAAACGAATTAGTTATGTGGCAAATGCAATTACGTGATAAACCGGGGATGCGAGATTCAAAAGGGGGGGATTACTGTACCTATATTAAAGTGAGAAAGTGATACAGCGCCCTTTAGGTCAAAACAGGAACAATGTATTTACATAAACACCAAACAGCTGTCTATGTAAATGTATGTGTGTATATAATATAGAAGGTTTACCTATGGCTGGAGCATTGATGCAGAGTTCTCTGGCCAACACCAGGAACGTTCTTCCCAGAACATACACGTTGACCTACACAAAACGAGAATCAGGACAAGGCCAGAAAGCATCAGCACAGATACAGAAACAATGAAAACTACTGTTTTTCCTCCAGACAACAGATTCAGTAATAATATTTATTTTAAGAACTTAATATTGTTTAATTGACCTACTCTAACCTCCCCACCCACACACACACACACACACACCCTCCCTTTTATCTGGGTCCCATTAAAGGAGGAATAGTTGGCCTCTGAGGAATAGTTGGAGGTCATGCCTTTTTTTTTTTTTTTTTTTTTAACGTGGGAGGGTTTCCATACACGCTTACACACTTATGACCCCACAGGGAAAACTCTTCCTCAGGCCAGAAAAGGGAGGAATTTATAGATCAATCTGTGTGGGTGTATGTCTATGTGTGTGTGTGTGTGTGTGTGTGTGTGTGTGTGTGTGTGTGTGTGTGTGTGTGTGGTCAGAAACATGTATACAATGGCAGCTACTCTCTCAAAAACTGAATTTGGCTGTCAGAATAAAGTAAATTTTTCAAACCTGTAGTACTATGCAAAATACACATTTGCAAAAATGCATATTTTAATTGTTTATCAATTTACAAATTGCAAAGTGAGCAAACAGGAGAAAAATCTAAATGAAACCAGTATTTGGTATGACCACCCTTCGGCCTTCACCCTTTCAGGTCTTACTTTTTCCCATTTTGTAGGATGAGAGTCTGGTGTATGATTATTATTAGCACCTTCTTGGTAGATTTGCCTTATCATATTAATACGCTACTTGAAACCCAGTCATTAAGTGGAAAAAAAAAAACAGCTGTGTAGGTGCTTCAATCTAATTGAGGAAAAGCCAAACTCTGCTACTAAGGTGAGGTTGTGGAAGACAGTTCCGCATCACAGGTCCTATACCATTGCAAGACTGAGCAGAGCAACAAGACACAAGGTAGTTATACTGCATCAGCAAGGTCCCTCCAAGGCAAGATCTTAAAGCAGACTGGGGTTTCAAGATGTGTTCTTCAAGCTATTGTGAAGAAGCACAATAATATGGACATTGTTGAGAAGCAAAGACGCAGTGATCGGCAATGGAAACCTAATGCAGCGGATAAAAGACATCATGCTTACTGCCCTTTAACATCAGAAGATGTCCAGCAGTGCCATCAGAAAAGAACTGGAAGAAACCCATTTACTGGACAAGTCTGGCTTGGAAACTCAACTCTGCATGAAAACAGAGGAACCGGGGGCAGTAAAATAGCAGCAGGTGCTTTGGAATGATCAGTCAAAATCTGAAAAATGCAGCTGTAGAAGGAGGCAAGTTGTTTGCTGAAGTGCTGGAGAGCAGCACAATAATGAGTGTCCACAGGCAATAGTGAAGCATGGTGGAGGTTTCCTGCAAGTTTAAAGCTGCATTTTTGCAAATTGAGTTGGAGATTTGGTCATGATAAATGGTTTCCTCAATAGTGGGAAATACAGGAATGCAAATACTTCTTTATCAGGCAGTACCATCAGGAGGTGTGTGATTGGGCCCAAATTTATTCTGAAGCAGGACAATGACCCCAAACAGACAGCCAATGTCATTAAAGAACAATCTTCAGTGTAGAGAAGAACAATCCTGATCTCAACATCATCCTGTCTGTATTGGATTACATGAAGAGACAAAAGTATTTGAGTCTGAATTAATCCACAGATGATCTGTGCCTTAGTTCTAAAAGATGTGTGTAACAAACTACCTGCCGATTTCCTTCATAGACTGTGTGCAAGATTACCTACAAGATTTGATGCTGTTTTTCACCAAACACTGATTTGATTTGGATTTTTCTTTTGTTCAGTTACTTTCAATTTTGTTCATTGATAAAAATGAACTATTAACACATCATTTCTGAAAGCTTTCTCACTTTACGGCATTTTTCCACACCTAACCTTTGCACATTGCTGAATATATAAAACATAACTGAATGTCAATCAAATCTCATCACACTGTACATCACCACTAATGACACACTGCCTGGAGCCGTTAATGTTGTCATTTACATCAGGCAAAATGTGAAGATACTGTAAGTGACTAGGCTTGAAAAGCAACAACAGTGCATGGATGTGTACAATGCCTGAAGACTTCAGCTATCGGTGCTAATAGCCACAAGTCAGTATATACATGACATTTGGTTTTCCTTTTCTTTTTTTTTTGGATAAAATTAATTGCGGGAACTACTTGATCTCTCACACTGCAGTTTACAGAAATATCGGGTGATTGCACGATTGTGAACAAAACCTGAGCCAAAGCTCTTAGTCAGTGAGATTTTCAACATACACTTATTTACTGTTATATTTTCAGCTGGTCATGTCAAGCATGGATCCAGTTAAAGTAAATAATAATAAATGAATAAATAATAAAGCTAAATATCAGTGAGAAGAAAATGTCTCTGTAGGATAATAAATACCAATGGATCTGAAATGTGAATATTTCAATTAACTTTTGATTTTCTCTGGTTTATGAGATACAAAATCATTTTGTGTCAGTTTTAACACACACACAAACAACCTGGAGGTCAACACCAATATCCTCAGTATGAAATGCACATGTGCGAGACTGTATTAATCCTTTAATCACAGATCATCTGCGCGCACACACACACACCACACACACACACACACACACACACACACACACAAATATCCCATTTATCAAAGTCATTTTCACAGGAAATATAAGCTGATAAAAGAGTATTAATCTTACCTGCAGCAGATCGCTGAGATCCAGCAGCATGTCTTAAACAGCTCGGTTAAAGAAACAGGACTGAATACACACTTGCTGTCAAATCATTTCTGATTTATGAGAAAAGAAATTGCATTCTGTAGTAATTTAGGGTCTACTCAGGGTTTCTGACAAAACATTGGCTATTTTAATGATTAGTCCTGATCATTTTTTTGATTAAAAAAAAAAAAAAAAAAAAAAAACTGTCTGGTTTCTCACATGGTATCTTCGTCACACTATCTCAGGGAGTTTCTCCTCACTGGCTCAATCATTAGGAATAAACTTAAAATAACAAGAACCAAACATACATTCTTTTATAACCGCTTTATCTCTAAAGTTTCTTTGAGACAATATCCATTTTTGAAAGTGCTCTACAGATAAAAATTAATTGAATTGAATAGATATTATTCAATTCAATTAATTTTCAAGGAGTTAAATTTAAGATTTTGGAAGCTGATTTTGTTTATCAACATTTCCACAAATGAAAATCCAAAAATTCAGGAAACCCATAAACCACTTTGGTCTGAGATGTAAAATCAGTCCTGTGGATGAAGATATAAAATGTGTTTTTTTGTATACATTATGAAACAGAGGGTATCAATCGCACAGGTATACTGGCACACTGATACCTTGGCCCATGAAGATGGATGAATGAATGAACATCATACATTATATGTCTCATTTGCACGGCCCTTTACTTTCAGAACATCGGACATGACACTTCTCTCTTTTCCTATTCATCCGCGACTCTCTTCACTCAGTCTCTGTGTATAAGTAAGGGGTAATGAATGCTAATCAAAATGCCTTACGGAGCATTTAGAATGCCTCCATTACACAAATGTTACACTGCAGGAACTTATTTACGTCACGCAGAAGGTGCAGGCGAAATATCGCTAAATAATAAAGCCACGTGATGGGACGTGATTAATCACATCTAATGGAAACTTTAATACCGTTCATAATAATAACAGGTTAAATCGTCCGTTACGACGCGACCACAATCGTTGATACTGCAATACTGATTTATAAACCCATTAAACACAAGGTCACCTCGCTCACCTCCAAATTAACCGTCTCCTGGCAACCAAGCACTCAGGGAAACCTTCAGCATGGAGACAGGCACACCTGTGCAACCAGGTGGTGTTGGATTAATGACAAAAACCATTAGTCTTTGTTAGGGATTAGTCATCATGACAACAGACAGATCGTCTGCATCTGAGAGACTGGTGATGAAACAACTGACTATTAAACAGAAAAAAAAAAAATGTGTGTGTGCGTGTATATATACATACACGCACACACGCACACACACACGTGTGCAATCCACAGATTTCAGTTACAATAGCAAATTTGGTATGAAGGTTTATTCTTTGGTCTTCCATACTGCAGTTTGTTCTGGTGTCTATAAGCTTTTACTGCATTGCCATGATAGCTTTGGAACTCCAATCCATAACAAAGTGTGTGTGTGTGCGCACGTGTGGAGGGGGGGTTGTGTCAGACACAAAACATCTCCAGGCGGATCAACTTTATTCGGGCCGTATGTTTAATTTTCCGCTGAACTCCTCCTTTAATGATCAAGTCGTTTCACTTCAGAGGCAGAATGTATAATTCAGAAAGCCGTAAGCTGCTGAGCTTCTGCGACTCACTGCCTCTAATTAGAACCAGAGGAGCTACTGAGCTATATATAACACGCCCACTGGGAACTCCCAGCTACAAACACTGCACACACACGCACACACGCACACACACACGTTTCCAAACAAGCCATCTCTGAACACATTGATTGCTTCTTTCTTTCTTTTGTCTTTCGTCTACTCTCCTTCTTTTCCACTTGCCTAGTTCATTCTCCATTTATTTTATGTGATTCATCCATTGCTTCATTTTATTTACTCAAAGAGTGAATTAATGACAATGTTAAATGACTGATTCTTTGATTTCTTTCTTTCTTTTTCTCCCTTTTTTCTCTCCATTAATCTAGCCATCTAGTTATTACTGCATTCATTCATCAAATAGATTGATGGCATGACCCCAACTCTCATCTTCCTCTCTTTTCCTTGCCTCTCCTCTTCATCTTCCTCTCCAGACTCTGTCTCTCTTCTTCATCTCGCTCTTCTCTTTATCTTCCCGGTCTCTCATCCTCATCATCTCTCTTTCTCCTCTTCGTCTTCCTCTCCAGACCCAGTCTTCCTCTTCATCTTCTCTCTCTCTTTCTACCTCTCTAGTCCCTGTCTCCTCTCTATCTCTCTCCCTTCCCTCACTCTAACCACACTTCTCTTTTTCCCTCCTGATCCCACCACTTCCATTGTCTATTTGACATTCCTCCACTAAAGGATACGAGGCGTGCCCTCCGTCCTGCACACCAGGTAAAGGCAGGCGGCGATGACGTGGGCCGCCTTCCTCCCGCGGGTCAGGCGTTTACACAGCGCCATCTTGTAAAAGTTGAAGGCAGTGTCCAGGCAGTGCTGGTTCATCTGCAGCTGGTGGCCCAGGTGATTTATATTCCTCTTTGCTTAACAAGAAACAAACAAACAGTAAACAACAAAAAACTCAATTATGTAAAAATACCCCAACACAGGAATAAAGGAGGCCACCTCCTAAATGTTCAAACATAAAAATAATGCAATTTAACTTATTGTTTAATTAAATAATTCCCTCAGTATTTGTCCTCTTGTGGCTTAAATAAGCAGAAAAATGACCAATACACATGGTTTAGAAGGAAATCTTAAATGGGAAAGATGCATGTTATGAGAAAATACATCACTTAAGAACACGATCAATACGCCTGCACTGATCCTCTCAAATCAAAGGAATATTGTTGCCCATCCACTTACCCTGCAATAAATGTATACATCCAGAGTGAGATGTAGTGAGCGAGCTCAGAAAACCACTCAGGATCCCTCACACCCAAGCCATATGCTTTTTGAACTTTTGCCATCTGGCCTACCGAGCACCAAACACTAGGACAGCCAGGCACAATAAACATTTCTTCCCTCAAGCAATCTGCCTCATGAACAGTTAAATGCTTTCCCCACAGTGCAATAAGAATAAAAAATGTGCAATATCACTTTTAATTTCTTTCCAATACAAATGGACACTCACCCCCTTTTAAAATGATTTTTTTATATAAAAAGAAACATGAAACTGCAGGCAAAACAAATTCCTTTTAAGTGCAAACATACATGCAATAAAGCTCCTTCTGATTCTGATATACCGTGTACAGTGAAAAGGAATCTTAACTGAGGTTGTCTGAGACAGGGGTCGGCAAACACCGGACCGCAGACCAGGGCCACGTTTACTTTATTTTATTTAAATTTTTATTAACTTTCGTGGTCTGAACGGTGTTTTATTTATGAAGATGACCATTTCCTCTTATGCCAGATTTTTTTTTTCAAGGTATTGATAAATCAAGCGTGCATTTATTCTGTATTGAGACACATTTTACTTACATATACAATAAAGAAATAAATAATTAAAGATGTACATTATTGCGTTTAGTTATGCCAAAACCCCCATATCACCTTCCACAAGAATATGTATATTATGACATGTACACGAATATTTATGTATGTATATGAATGTACGCAGATTAAAGTTAAGGAAAAGAATCCCACGCTAAGTTAAACAATAATTGCAAATATTATTATTGCAAATATGTGACTAAATAACTGGTTATTCAGGGTTTTTTAAATGTGTTGCCTTAAAAATACTTAAACCTAATTAACACAAACAATACTTAACCCCAATTAACACAAATTACCGTTAATTAACCCTGATTACTATCAATTAACCCAAATTAACCCTAATGAACCCTAGTGACCCCTAATTAACACAGCTGTGATTTCTTAAGCAGGGTTTTACATTTCTGCATAAATGAAAGTCAAAATTATTTCTTGGTGAATTTATGGTGTGAATCCTCATCATGAATCATTCAACGCATGACTTGGGTTTAATTACATAAAGGATTCCTTTATGTAATATATATATGTGGTTGTGTGTGTGTGTGCGCGTGTGTGTGTGTGCGCGCGCAAGCGCACACTTCATGCTCCAAGTGAAATAAAATGCAGGTATTTTAATTACTTGAAACACTAAAAAGAGAAACAGACACATATAATTAAACACACATACACATTTACACACACACACATACTTCAGACTCATGATTCATATATTAAGACACTACTCCAGCGGTCCCCAACCTTTTTTGCGCCACAGACATGATTATTGACAAGACAATATTTTCATGGACCGGACTTCAAGGTGTGGCGAATAAATACAAAAAATTAAAATGATACGACCGGCCAAAAAATTTTATTTTCTAAATATATAAATAAACGTCAATCCACTGTGTTGTTTTTTGTTTATTTTGCTCGCTTGGGGGTTTGAATTTAGTGGTAATGTGTTATGTGTTAGCAGCCGGAGCAGCCCCTTTAAGAAGGTAGCGGATAGAGTTAAGACATGTGACCGAGGCATCATGACATGCATCAAAAGTGAGTCACAGACAGATGTGACGGAGAGAATCCGGTAATTTTCCAAAAGAAAACATCGATCAGAATCAGTCAATAAATAAAACGGAAATAATGTAAGTTATGTATACTTTCTGTGTGGCCCGGTACCAATTGAACCACAGACCGGTGCCGGTCTACGGCCAGGGGGTTGGGGACCACTGCACTACTCCATCTAGCTTTGGCTTAAGTTCTCTACACTTTCCTGCTCAGCATTTTTTCCAGTACACACACACAGCAATGATTCACAGGACACGCAGTCCTAATTTCGGTTCCCTGCACTTCAGTGGCTGTGCTCACAGCCCCCGGGAGCGATGCTCATCCACAAACACCTTTACGTGTATCTTTGCAGAAGCATAAATCAGGCCTTTACACCACTTACTGCGACACGAATGTTCTCACACAGCTCGGAGTTTGCCGCATTCCTCTCAAAGGACAAATTCTAATTCATTAAAAATAAAACATGGGTCATTCCTACAACGTATTCAGGCTGCAGGAAAAGAGAGTAGGGGGAGAATTAAATAAAAAGAAAGAAAGAAAGCCTCATAACATGAAGGTGAAACTTGGTGAATTTTAAACGAAATATTATTGAATCATCTAAACAGCTTTCTAATAAATTAAAAGAAAAACACCACACTCTCCTGTGTCCACACACTCTCTCCTGTCCTCATGCACTCCCCCTCATTCACATGCCCCCCACGCTCGCTCCCCCTTGTCCACACTCTCTCTCCCCCTCATCCATGCACTCTCAGCTTCTCCATTTTCTGCTCATTTCATTCTTTTAATAGTTTGCAATAAAAATGTAATGCACAGATGGAGGTCGTGAGTGCTGTGTAGGGGTGTTATAAGTGGGCTTACTATTTTCTCACTCACTATTTCCTATTTGGGCTTAAACACTCACCGTTCTGTAATGTCTGCGCTCTGGACTCTTTTCCCATCCCAGTGAAGTTCGCACCCAGAGACGGGACATTGCCCTGGGCTGCAACACAAAAAGAAACACATTATCCACCATGAAAATACAAAAATAAATGAAACAAAATGGAATAACACGTCCTAGAGGCGACCTCTGCTGACCAAAACACTGTACTGCAGTCCTGTTGAAAGAAGCACCTTTAATCTGCTTTCTTAGGAAAATGAAACAAAATCAGATAGAATCAGCTGCTAGTTTCTGAGTACATGTGGAGCAAAGCTATTATAAATGTATTACAACATTTATTTAAAAAAAAAAAAATCGCATTGCTAAAAAGATACAAACTTCTCTTGAACATTTTGATTTTGCAATAAAGCTATTCTTTTTTTTAAAGAAACAACATTAAATCTAAAGCAATACTTTTTGAATAACATTCTTTGAATATTTGACATTTTAACAAATTATATATATATATATATATATATATATATATATATATATATATATATATATATATATATATATATATATATATATAGTACCAGTCAAAATTTTGGACACATCTTTGCCCTTTAGTGTTATTTATTACATTTATATTAATATGAAGACATCCAAATTATGGAAGAACATGGAATTATGTATTGAACAAAACGTGTTAAATAACATGATGTTTTATATTTTAGATTGTCCCAAATAGCAACGTTTAGCTTTGGCAAACTCATGCAATTCGCTCATCAGATTCATGTGGTAGTCACCTGGAATGGTTTATAATTGTGAAGAGTTCATTTGTGACATTTCTTGCCTTCTTGATATGCTTTAGACCATCGGTTGTCTTGTGCAGAAGAAAGTGAAAGTATAAAGTTAATATCCCTATTAGTGCTTCTACAACTACTGTACAAACCCATATTATGACAAGATCTCTCAGTGAAGTAAAGAGAAAAGACAGTCCATCATTATTTTAAGAATCGAAGGTCAGGCAATCTGAAAAATTAAGAACTTTAAATGTTTCTCTAAGTGCAGTCTCCAAAACAGTCTCGCATAACGACCATCCCAGAAAAGGAAGACCAGGAGCTACCTCTGCTGCAGATGAAAAGTTTATTAGAATGATCAGCAGTAAGAAACGCGGAATTCAATAAATGCTTCTCAGGGTTCAAGTGGCAGATGTATTTCAACATTCACTGGTCAGATGCAGCGGTGTGTGTGAGGTCTTCGTGGTCAAATTGCCTCAAAGCAACCATTTCTTCAGAAGAACTACAAGTAGAAGAGACATGCTTGGGGCAAGAAACAAGGAATGTACACTAGATCAGTAGAAATTTGTCTTTTAGTCTGATGACTCCAAAGATTTTTTTTTTCAAATTTTTGGTGTTTTTTTTATAGATGTACAGAGGGTGAATGGATGGTCCCTAAATACAGGGAGCGGATGTGATGGTGTGGAGGTGCTTTACTGGTGACAAAGTTGGTACTGTAGTCAAAATTGAGGGCACAACACATGGCTACAACTGCGTTATGCAGCAACATTCCATCCCATCTGGTTCGCACTTAATGGGAACACAATTTGTATTCCAGCAGGACAATGTCCTCATAGACACCTTTAGGTTATGTAAGAACAACAAACATGCACTCAACACCTTTTGGAACTTCTCAAGATTGTTGGAAAACTATGAGGCTGACTGAGAGATATATCAAGAGTGTGCAAAGCTGTCCTCAAAGCAAAAGGTGCTTTAAAAAAATAAACAAAAACATTTTTGTTCATTAAACTATTCCCTACACAGACTTTCATAGTTTGGGTGTCTTCAGTATTAATGTACAATGTTGAAAATAATACAAACAAAAAAAATCTAATGAGTAAGAAGTTGTCAAACCTTTTTGTGTATTTTAACTTTCACATATTTATTAATTTAATTGTTTGTTTATTCAGTCCTGCTGCCACCTCCTGGTCATGGCAACTTATTACACTCAGTCATTTAACAAATGTATAGTACTAGCTTTGGACTTGATTTAGTAATTTGCTTATTGTTTATTTTATTTAAGATCCGAATGTTAATAAATAAAGCTGTAGAAACCCTGTGATTACTAAACACTTTAATTAAACTTTACAACATCAAATAAACAATAAACAAATTATTTATCTATATTGCAACATACAAACAAAATTATAATACAATAAGTGAAAAAACTTTAATTCCAGTTTATAGTATTAATTCAGAAACACATCAGAGCTGAGTGACAGGCATGTCTGCGTAAAAAAAAAAAAGATGTGGCTTATGTTTTATTGTCTCATTTGAATAGAATACTGTTACAGTGGAACCCGGTTATCTCGACCTCGGTTAACTCGACAACCCTATTAAGTCGACGTTTTTGAAGTGGAACCGCCAAATTCTCGCTTTGTCTAAGCATTTTTTATCGGTTATGTCGTTTTATGTCGCGGAACCCTGATATCTCGAGCACAAGGGGTCAGGTATGTCGATCGGCAGTGTGCAGCCGCAGAAGAACTCGCGAAAGTGGTGGAAAAATCAAACCTTACAGATACTACAGGTGTTTGTATTGTATACTGGTGAATCTCTGCTGTTAGTAAGTGCACATATGCATTTTTTTGTTAAATGTTATGCGCTCCCGGCTTCAACTCCTTACCGAGCGCGCGGGCGAGCAGTAAGGAGCACGGCTCTCTCGGTAAGGAGCACGGCTCTCTCGGTAAGGAGCGATGCGCTCGGGTTTTTTTCCGGCTTCGAGCCGTGCCGCGGTATTTTTTTATTTCCCTATTTTCCATTCACAAACTCTCTCTCTCTCTCTCTCGGCTTATCTCCCCCTCGGCATCGCGGATGTAAGTTTTTTCGGACACTTTGCTTTGTGTGTTTGTGAGGATTACTTCAGCCTGATGGTCATAAGTTTTCAGAAACTTAGTTACTGTTTATTTTTCTTTTTTTTCCACATGTGGACTAAATGTGAGACGGCACTGTGCAGCCGCTGTTTTTTTTTTTGTTTTTTTGAGCGATCTGTGTGTTTATAATGTTGGAGAATATAATAAAGGTTTGTATGGAGAATGGACGGTGGTTTGTATTGTATACTGGTAAATCTCTGCTGTTAGTAGGTTCCCCTATTGCCTTTGGTTGTTAACAAACGTATGTACATTTCTATAGCATGCCTTCATCAAACAAATCGCGGCAACGTTGTGTGTAAAAACCCCTCCAAAAACACGTGCATGTACATTCTCATTTATTAACGCACATCATGTACATAAAGAAATTTCAAGCACGTTAATATACTGCCGCCATTTTGTTATCGTTTACCTCGATCATCGATTATCTCGATGCTTTTTGGCGACCCCCTAGGACATCGACATAACCGGGTTCCACTGTATATTGTTCAATTAAAGCAAGGGCTTGGAAAAACTTGGTAATGTCACGTGACTACGTCATGTGATGATATGAATTGTAATTGGTGGATCTAATTAAACCCTGTCAAGTGGGGAAATAATCCAAACGTGATAGTAATGGTGTACACTGTTTTCCAGTACAGTAGCGTGAATGAATTTCAGAGCATATCAAAAGACACGTGTGAAAATCACTCACAGTCTGAGGCCACAAACTGTCCGACCGCTGACGAGGCTCCTCCGCTGCTCTCCACAAACATCACCTCGGAGACGATGATGTTGTCTTCGAGCACGGAGCCGCAGGTCATACACACGGCATCACCGCGAGCCTGGTCCACGTCCACATCTGTCCCACCGCAGTTCTTACACCTCCGCATGTTGGCGTTGCAGTGAGTTGCTCAGAAGGAGAAACGGGTGATGACGAGGAGGAAAAGAACACTGTTTAGACAAAAAAAAAAAAAAAGTTTTCCAACAGAATAAACATGCATCAGTCACTAATTTGAACTGCAGACATTTTCTACCGTTGCCTTATTTTTATTTTATAAGTACCTCATTATGGAAGGAAAAATGTAACCATGTCCTCTTACTGCCAACATGTGTTATAGTTATTCAGAGCTTTAATTAGAAAACAAAGCTGCACTTTTCCAAACACAAAGTCAGAACAATTTTGTCCTGACACAAGACCAGCCATAGAATTAGTGCTGCAAAATCACAATCTGTCCTCACACTGACATGTGATTAAAAATGCACAAGGCTAAATTTCGTCTGTATGAATTTCTACTGCACAAATGTAGACATAACTGTATGTGGGATATTGATTGCAGGAGTTTGAACCGTATTCAGACTTGATCACTGGTTGATGTGATGCCGTACACTCGCCCTCATTAGTAACATTGAAGATTTATCTGCGTTCATCAATTCAAGACACATTTACAAAATAAAAAAGTTTAGTAGAAATTTAAACTTGACAAATTATGACAACTGGTTTAACCATTATGCGTTCAATGATTCATGCAATGAACTGATGCCTTGATGTTTTGGGGGTTAAAACTATTCAGGTGAGGACCAGTATACCACAATTCTACACAACCGATTAAACAAATCCACCAAAGCATTGACAATTTGTACAAAACAATGAGAATTGCTTTGAGGATGCGCACAAATGACTACATGATGTGAAGTTTGAACAAGTAGTTTTGAGAATTTTATTTCTGATCTGGGAAACGCTTCAAAGCAACTGAGAATAACTAACATCAGTCCAGAAAATAATCTGACTCTCGCAAATCCTAAACAATGATCAATATCACTGAATAACGCAGAACTGCATTGAGGAATGAAATGCTGTCCGTCATGTTCGTTATAGAAAAATCATAGAAAAAGTGTGGTGTGAACTCATGTAAGAGCAGCTGTAAACATTTGATCCCTCACCACCAGGTTTTTTCCCCTCCTTTTAGTCACGTAACTCAACTTCCAGAGAAAACTGGGACATCGTAACCCAAACATTTTTAGCTTCCGAATCAGACCCGGCATGCATGCTATTCCAGCTGTCCTTTTTTGGTTTGCAAAATGCCCAAAAAATACAATGACTCAAACATTTAAGATCAGGCTGCTGATCAGGAGTGTAAAAATGATGCTGCAGGATTGCAGAAGAGGACTGTATGATGAAAAAGATGGAAATGAAGTGACCTTACTGTGTTCCACTTATTCTCTGACCTTTAACAGTCAGTCCCAAAGGTCAAACCCAAAGTGCTGGCAATAGACAGTGAAATGTGCCAGTTATTCACTGGAGCACTGGGATGTTAGAGAGCATTAATGCTGTCAGGATGAATATCTGATCATATTTCATTTGACAACTGAGCACACAGAGAAGTGGCATGGCTGGAATTAAGAGGGAAGCGATTTGAACATGTATTAGCAGGGTGTGTGATTTTTATGATTATTTATGTGAATAAATAAATACTCAGAGCATTAATAGAATGAATGGCAACTCTAAAGGCCACGGTGTGACGTGGCAATGCAATGCACCGGACTTAAGTCGTAATCCGGGCAGTTTCTCAGCTCCACCATCATTTCTGCCACATGCAGGGACATTTATCAACATTTCTACACAATCAGAATGAAGAATAAATACCTGCAGCAGATGGAAACCAGCTTCCTTTCAATATCCTGTTTGATTTAGCAGGCGCGCGTGCTCAGTTTGGTTTCCTCTCCCACGAAAATAAAGTCTCTGTAATTCAGTAAAACACAAAACCGGTAGATTTGTAAGAAAACCGTAAAATCTCAGGTCACCGTTTTTATCTGGCACTTAGCACAATCAGCATTATCCAGGTTATTACAGAAAGATTACACGACCAGATCAACAAACTGCACATGGTCAACGTGCAATATGGACCATACCATTGTCATCTCTGTTAAAGGGGGGTGCGCTGTTAAAAAAAAAGCTTCAACTACACCTTTTATTGTCGTTTTGGCGATTACGTATTAACTAAAGTATTTATTATTAGACTAAAGAATACATGTTCAATTCAAATGACGGCCATTCGTTTAACTCTGCTGAGGTGTACTGTTACTTCTAAAAGTCCTATCATGAAGTTTGAAATGATTCTTTTCAAAGATTCGTTTCACATAGTTCGGTTCAGTGAAACGACTGAACCGAATCGTTTAATCGCTGATTCATTCAGTTTCACGTTTATTTTCAGTTGCTTTGGGTCGTTTTTCATATCAGAAATGAAATTTTCAAAAATACTTGTTCAAATTCCACATCATGTCGTCATTTGTGCAGATAGTAAAAGCAATTTATGTTGCTTTGATCAAATTGCGAACGCTTTGGTACAATCATTTAATTGATTGTGTACAATTGTCTTCTGTTTCCTACATTATCGGTTGTTTATGTCGTGATCAAAATATATTATACTTGTTCTCACCTGAACAGTCTAACCCCAAAACATCTAGGCATCAGTTGCGTAAGTCCTTGAACGTAAAATTCTTACACCAGTTGTCAGAATCTGTCAAGCTAAAAATTCGATTCACCTTTTTTTTCTTGTAAATGTGTCTTGAATTGCTGAATTGTGCCGATGAATCTTGAATGTCACTAATGAAGGAGAGATTATGGCAAAAGATCAATCAATAATCAACTAGTTCTCTAAAACAGGTCAAAGGTGAATCCTGTGAACCTTCAATAGAAACAGAGCAAAATACAGAATTACAATTTCTGAAAATGGATGAACAACCAGGAAACGAATAAACACTAGTACAATACAGTAAAATGAATCCTGTCTGGTCTCTTGCAATCAATATAAATCGGCTATGCAATCGAATGAAAAAATTTGTGCAGTTGAAATTTATTGATGCCGTACAGAAGAAATTCAGTCTTGTGCATTTTCAGTCATTGTAATCTAAACTGTAGTTTATATCAGGAAATCCTGAAACTGTGCGCCGTCATACTGACAACAAGACTAAACATTTGATGAACTTGCTTGTGAACAATGACAAAAGGACTCGTCATTGTGATGGCAATGTTTATTAACACAAATACTTACATTTCAGAGATGAACTAAGGATTTGGAAAAAAGTACAGGCTTTTGCAAGTAATCCAATGTGTTGTGCTGTTTGTACAAATTGTTTTGAGAAATGCATTTACTGGTTTGCAAATATTAAGGATGATTCGAGAAATGCTCCAAAGCAACTGAGAAAAACTATAAGAAAAACTTGCACAAAAATAGATTTTACCAATGAAATTGCCGAACGGGTCCAGGTGAACCAATGAAAGTCTTTATATTAAATCAGATGCGCTCTCACTGAATTGGGCCGCACCACATCATAAATATGGATGTTGTTCCTCTGACATTTGACCTGCCACTCACTCGGACTGTCTACAGGAAATGCGAATCATTCGTCACGCTGAAAACAACCGGGCATGAAAAAACACACTTCACCTGTGTTCTGAGCTGCACAGCATCGGGAGAAAAGATTCACCGATGGTGATTTTTAAACGCACGACGATGCTAAAAGATAAACTCTCGAGAGAAATAGTTGTGAAAGGAAGGAGGAAGACAGTGAACAATGACTTTCTTGGTAGGCTACTGTTTAGATACAAGCCGTGTAACACACACTTTCGTTAAAGCCTGTGTAAAGTTCATTAGTTTCAGTGTAGACTGTGCGGCTTATAGACAGGTGCGGCTTATTTATGTTTACAATAAAAATCTTTGTCAAATTCAGTGGGTGTGGCTTATATATGGGTGCGTTTAATAGTCCGGAAATTACGGTACTTTGGAAAAACAGCATGCAGAGTCTTGCTTGGGTCATAGAACACATAAAATAGACATTAGATCAGTAGAAAACTGTCCTTTGTTCTGACAAGTTTGAAATTTTTTGTTCTAACCACAATATCATTGTTAGACATACAGAGAGTGAACAGACAGTTTCTGTCAGGATCTGATGGATGCCTGCTAGATCTCTGGCCTCTTTTTTTTGTTCTGTTTCCTATTTTTCCCACACCAGATGTCACCATTTTGATCCTGTGTCCCTAAATAGCTTCAATTGTTTCCACCTAAATCCTGTTAGCTCTGCCTGTATTAGTTTTTCACAGTTTCTTTTATAGCATTTCACAATTCATCAATTCATCTGCACACTTCATCTATTTTGTATTCAATGACTTATGCAATAAACTGATGCCGAAATGTTTTGGAGATTTGAACTATTCAGGTGAGAACCAGTATAATATATTTTGAGCAACATGACAAACAACTGGCACCGTATGAATCAGCAGACAATTATACACAATCAATTAAATGAACGTACTCAATGTAGCATTCTCAATTTAATAAAAGCAACAAGAAATGCGTTCATGATGTGCACAAGTGACTCCATGATGTGGTGAGGTTGAACAAGTTTTAGGAATTACATTTCTGTTCTGAGAAACGCTCTAAAGCAACTGAGAATAACTGTAAATAGCAAGAAAATGGATCTTCCACCGTTTCCGAGTCTGTTTCTGCATTTGGGTTTGCATGCCTCCCCTCATCTCATGCAGCCAACCCTGATTTAAACCCAAGCCCTGACAGGTTCCTCAAGATGGTTGGTAATCTATTCCAGGTGACCACCTCATGAGGCTGACTGTGAAAATGCCAGGAGTGTCCAAAGCTGTCATTAAAGCAAAAGGTGGCTATTTTAAAGAATTGAAAAAAAAAAAATGAAGAAAAGCCGCTGAAGGACAAAGGGTGTCCAAACTTTTGACTGGTACTGGATATAATCAGTATCAATTATAAACTTAAATTATTTTAAAATATCTTATTTAATTATTGTTATTATAATGGAGATGGAGAGGAGAAAGGTAGACATGTTGTGTGTTCAGGAGACCAAGTGGAAAGGGAGTAAGGCCAGGAACATTGGAAGTGGGTTTAAACTGTTCTTTAATGATGTGGATGGAAAGAGAAATGGTGTAGGGGTAATCCTGAAGGAATAGTTTAGTAAGAGTGTAGTGGAGGTTAAGAAAGTTTATTAAAGGGTTATGAATGTGAAGCTGGAAGTTGAAGGGGTGATAAAACAATTTAATCAGTGCCCATGCTCCACAAATGGGTGGGTAGGTATGGTCTCAAGGAGAGGAATGTGGAAGGGCAGATGGTGGTAGATTTTGCTAAATGAAATGGCTCTGGTGAATACGCATTTCAAGAATAAGGAGGATCATCGGGTGACGTATAAAAGTGGAGGAAGATGCACACAGGTGGACTATGTTATATGTAGAAGATGCAACCTGAGGGAGATTGGAGACTGTAAGGTGTTGGCGGGGGACAGTGTAGCTAGACAGCATTGGATGGTGGTCTGTAACATGGTTTTGGAGGTGAAGAAGAAGAGGAGAGTGAAGACTGAAAGAAGAATAAGATGGTGGAAACTGAAGGAGGAAGACTGTAGTGTGAGGTTCAGGGAAGAGGTCAGACAGGGGCGAAGAGGTGCTGGATAATTGGGCAACTGCTGCAGAAGTGAAAAAGGGTGACAGCTAGAAAGGTACTTGGTGTGACATTTGGAAATAAAAAGGAAGACAATGAGACATGGTGGTGGAATGAGGAAGTGCAGGAGAGCATAAGGAGAAAGAGGTTGGCAAAACAGAATTGGGATCAACGGAGTGATGAGAGAAGTAGGCAGGAGTACAAGAAGATGCTGCAGCAGGTAAAGATGGATGTGGCAAAAGCCAAGGAAAAGGTGTATGAGCAGCTGTATGTGAAGTTGGACACTAAGTTAGGAGAAAAGGATTTGAAAGGTCATAGGACTGTGGTGAGACCTGTGATGTTGTATGATTAAAGACAGTGGCATTGAGTAAAAGACACGAGATGGAGCTGGAGGTAGCAGAGCTGAAGATGTTGAGGTAGTGAGGTTGTTGGTAGTGACGAGGATGGACATAATTGGAAATGAGTTTATTAGAGGGACAGCGCATCTAGGAGGTTTTGGAGTCAAGTGCTAAAATAAAGATTTTGCAAAAATAATTTTAATACATAAGTCGTTTAAACTAAAAGTAAAATGTAATTAAACTGAATAACAGATACATACAGGTGTAAGTGTCTGTGTTGCACACACTAAATGACAAAAAAAGGTGGCAAGTTTGTTGAATGCTCTCCAGTAGGTGGGGCAGTTTGTAGGGGGATAAGACGGGGTTAAATTCGGGAATGATTTCAGATTTAGAAATCAGCTGGAATGTGGTTGCATTTGGTGCATTCGGTGAGGAAGTGTGCAGCCACATGTGGGACATATTAGAGATACTCTTTCCAAAAACTTAGCGTGTGATCTAACCCTAAACACCTCAACAGAATCAGGCTCAGACTGGATCACTGTAAACTGTGATTAGGCGATGATGACTCCAGCCAGGTGGAATTAAACAATGCTGCTACAGAGATCCGAGTTCCTTTACATACACACAATCCTAGTTCCTTTACTGTTTCACTTCAACTGCCATGTTAACACAAAATAATAAAGATTTATTCATATGTTTAAAACTTGTGTTCTAGGTGAACTCAGGTGTGCTTCTCGGGAACCGAGCTATGCCCACCACGGAGGTCTGGAACGAAGCGACGCCCTCAGCGGGGATCAGAGGCTGAGCGACGCCCATGGCGGGCTGAGCGACCTTCTGTCGGGGTAGTGACCACGCGATGGAAGTGGGAGTAACTCAATCATCATTTATCAATGTTTGGACACGAAACCAGAGTCCGGGAGAGTTACGCACCATAAAGCGGAGAGAAATCCGAATGCGGGTAGAATCCGGAAAGCACGTATAAATCCGCACAGCGAGTGCAGTCCGGAAATCGGGTATGAATGCGCACCGCGAGTATGCGAGGGTAATCCGTAAGGTGAATGTAATCTGTCCGAATGGAACAGGTAGCAGGAACCAGCGGGGAATGCTGGCAGTCGGTAGTTTGAAAGATCACTTGCATGACTTAGTAGGTCAGACACTCAGCGAGGCGGAATGGGAGCTTATAGAGGGGAATCGAGATGAGGAACAGCTGTCGGTGATTAACGCCGAGAGCGGCAGAAAGAGGCAGCGTGAGAATCTCCGAGGGGGTCGTGGCAGGTGGATCCCTGACACAGTTCAATATCTGACCGGTGGTATTACAATTATTTCACAGGGGTAAATTTATTCATGTTAATTGATGGTTAATTGGATTGTCACAATAAAAGCAAAAACGACTTCTGGACTTTTAAAAAATTATTATATTAAATGCAAATAAGCTGATGCGAAGGACCTGCGTTATAATTATAATATCACAACATCACTAAGAGGCAAACGGCAATACAATCGTGAAATCAGCCCTATAGCTGTATAGACTATATGTACATGTGAAATGGTGCTGTAGGACCTTTAAATTCCTCTCTTTTTAAATAAGACTAACAAAAACAGCATCAAAAATGGTGTTTGGAGCATGACGTGGCTTTTCTGTTCACCGTGTTTTAAGCTCTGGTGACAAATGAGGGCCTGAATTCCCACTGCAAAGGGTGATGAATCTTTATTTATTTGTTTATTGTTGTTGATTTGTATGTGTTTCAATTAAAGTGCTGCCAGTGCGAGGAAGTAAGCGCGTGGTTAGCTGCGAGCGTGTGGTGACGTGTGATATGGGCTCATGAGGTTCGCACTGGAGTAGCTAAGCGCCGCCACCGTCATGGGTCGCATGGGCTCCTCGGTTTGGGACACCCGTAGAATAGGAGGTGGAAGATTATTATCCTAAGCTACCAAAGACTCTATAGTAAAACATCTCTTCTGTGTGGGCTGAAACATGGTGCTTTAAAACCAGAAAAATAAATAAATAAATATATATATAAGAATCAAGTCAAGAATAAATAAGGTACAGATAGGAAGTACAGGGGGAAGCGAAAAAAGATTTTCAAAACTCCGTGAGAAATGCACACATGGAGACGGTGGACACGATTTGCTTCTTCGCGCTCCATGGACGCACACGAACCGGTTCCTAGCCGATCTCTGGCGGAGATTCTGTTCAGGCAGGGCGCAGAACTGGGTGACCGCCGGTGCCTCTTCCCATAACTAGAACACTAAGATGCCTGAGATATGGAGCAGGAGAATTTAGACTGGTCCATTTTACAGAGAATGATATGGGCAATTACAAAGGTTTAATTACAGAAACTTACCCTTTTGCATTAAAAAAATTAATGCTCTTTAACCTTATTTATTTCTTTACACTTATTATTCTTAATTTAAAACCAGTTCCTATTGTTTATAACAATCGCACACAAAAACCTGTCTGTGAACACAGAGTGGACTGTACCACTGAGAAGTGTGGCTCTTTCTAATGTATTTTATTTATTTATTGTTTATAATTTTAGCAGCTTGTTGCTGACCGTGAGAATGCGGAGGTTAAACAAGATCTGCTAAGTCGCAGAGTAGCGATTTGTTACTTACAATAAAATGTCAAATGAAATGCTGGAGATGAGAGTGGTCTGATGAGTGTGATTTTCTTCTACTTTTATATACAGTAATCCCGTTTATCACGGTAGGTACGTTCCAAAACCCCCCACGATAAACGAATAACCGCGATAAACGGACACCACCCCAAAAATTATATTTTATGTATACAGTACTGTATAAACATTTGACTTCATTTTATAATTAATAATGATATTTTTAATAAAACATTTCATTATTTCAACATAAAACTCCATTAAAAAGGTTCCTTATAAGTATTTTGGTCTATCGTGCTATCCACGAGAAACTAATTATTTATGTGGCAAATGCAATTATGTGATAATCCGGAGGCGCGAGATTCAAACCGCCGTAAAGTGGGGGATTACTGTATCTATTATTAAAGTGAGAGTGATACAGCGCCCTCTATGTCAAAACAGAAACAATGCACTCCCTTCACTGGCTTCCAATAGCTGCACATATCAGATTCAAAACACTGATGCTTGCCTACAAGGCCAAAAATGGACCAGTGCCATCTTACCTCAATGACCTCATCACATCTCGCACTGCACCACGCTGTCTGAGATCCTCCAGCACTGCTCGACTGGTACCACCTTCTCTCAGAATGAGAGGTAAGTATACTTCAAGGCTCTTCTCTGTTCTGGCAACGAGGTGGTGGAATGAACTTCCCCTAAATGTCCATACAGCGGAGTCCCTGACTATCTTCAAGCGACGACTGAAGACCTACCTCTTCCTGAAACACTTGAATTAGCACTTTCCAAGTTTGTAGAATTCAAGAGTTATATTTATATTAAGTTTGTAATCTGGCATACCAGTGTAGATTTATTCAATACTAGAGACTCAGAGCACTTTTGTACGTTGCTTTGGATAAGAGCGTCTGCTAAATGCCGCAAATGTAAATGTTAATGTCATTTACATCAGTCTGAAATCAGTCCGAAACCTTTACATTTTTATACATTTGTAGTAAACCTGAATTTGTTGCTGTTTTCGTTACATCGCTGACTGTCAGATTCAAATTTGAAATAATAACAAAATGTGAAGATACTGTAAGTAACTAGTCTTGACAAGCAACAACAGTGCATGGATGTGTACAATGCCTGAAGACTTCAGCTATCGGTGCTAATAGCCACAATTCAGTATATACACGACATTCGGTTTTCTTTTTTTTTTTGGTATAGAATTTAATACGATGGAGCACATTTAATGCGGGAACTACTTGATCTCTCACACTGCAGTTTACAGAAATACCGGGTGCTGGCCTGATCGTGAACAAAACCTGAGCCAAAAAGCTTCTTAGTCAGTGAGATTTTCAACATACACTTATTTACTGTTATATTTTCAGCTGGTCATGTCAAGGATGGATTGTCAGGCTGACAAACACAGGCGGAAACCAAAGTCCATTTTACGAGTTTAATGCAGTAGAACAGCACAAAACCAACAGGGTAAAGTTCGGGGTTAATATCCGTATGGTGATCAGGAAGGCAGGAGTTAGATTCCGAACTGGGAAAGTCACTAGAAACCAGAAAGTCCTGTTGAAAGGTAGAGATGAGTCCTTGGGTGTTGACCCAGCATAATCTGAGAGAAGGAGGAGAGGCCTTAAGTAGGCCCTGGGCTGATGAGCGCCAGGTGCCCGTATTTAATATGGCATTAGTATGGTATTTAGTACTCACTCTGTGCAGGCGGGGTGTTGAGGAGAGGCGAGGCTGGTGGATCCCTGACATCACCCCCTCCGCCAGGGGCGGCTCTTGACACCCAGACCCGGCGTCAAGGTTGACTGCGATGGCGGAGTGCCGGCCGCTGTGGATGAGCAGCGTGGAACTACTGGGTGATCTCATGGTTCATCCCCTGCCACCAGTAGCGAGCTTGGGCGAGGAGAATGGTGCGTTTCCTCCCAGGGTGGCCCGGGGACCTCATGAACCGCCTTGATACCGTAATACATGTAACACAGTTGCACCAATATACCATAGTTACGACTGTGTGCCCTTCAGAGCCCATGGCGGTGTGGATTTCCTGAACGAGATCCCAAACTATAGGACTGAGAATCAACTTGGTGGGTATGATGGGCTCCGGTTCCGTGGGTTCTTCAGGTCCATATAGGCGGGAGAGGGCATCTGCTTTACCGTTTTCCGAGCCAGGTCGGTACGTGATCTGGTAGTGGAACCGGGCGAAGAACAAAGCCCACCGCGCCTGTCGAGTGTTCAGCCTCTTCGCCTCGCGGATATATTGGAGGTTTTTGTGGTCTATGATCACAGTGAAAGGATGCGAGGCCCCCTCCAGCCAGTGTTGCCACTCCTCCAAGGCCAGTTTGATGGCTAGGAGCTCCCTATTGCCGATGTCGTAGTTCGGTTCTGCAGCAGAAAACTTCCTGGAGAAGTAGGCGCAGGGGTGCAGGCGTGCGGGATCCCCCGCCTGCTGGGAAGGGCAGCTTCGACACTGGTGGCGGAAGCATCCACCTCAACGACGAACGGGAGTTGGGGGTTAGGGTGGTGTAGCAGGGGAGCAGTGCAGAACCTTCTGCGCAGTTCGTCAAAGGCTTCCTCTGCTTCCGGGGTCCAGGTGAATGTCTTGGCCTTCCCTCGGGGGGGCCAAGGTAAAAGGGGCTGTAACCAGGCTGAAACCCCGTATGAACCGCCGATAGAAGTTAGCAAACCCCAGGAAGCGTTGGAGTTCCTTCACTGAAGTGCACCGTTGCACAAACACTCTTTTCTTCTTGTGCTCTCTGAGAGGCCGACGTGCTGAGGTGCTGTGCAGGAGGTCAACGATCTGCTCATTGTAGATCTCAATAAAAGAACATTTACACCAGAATCGCAGACTGCACATACGCACGCACACACACACACACACACACACACACACACACACACACACACACACACACACACACACACACACACACTTATAGGCAACCCTAGAAACAGAGTCAGCACTTTGTAATCATGACCCACCTAAATGACACAGTGTGCTAGTTGCTACAATCCCACAATGCATTGCAGGTACAGTGCAGGTTGAGTGTTTGATGGGTGGTTGAGTGACACAGCTCACCTTTTCCACCTCTCTGCTGATAAGGAGGAATAAATGCTCAATGCTACGAGGAATAACACCACGCAGCTCATCAGAGAAATCTTTTAGCTTGTTCGGTCCTAAAATGCAAATGCAGCCACACACACACAGAGTTCATCAGCACTGTACACTGAAATGAAGACGGAGCCTCGGGGTGTGATGGTGTGTAACTCACCCAACATGGTGTTCCCTGAACCAGTTTGTCCACTGCACAGTAAGCAGAAAAAAAGTTAATAGGCAGAAAAGAATTAAATAGACCACATACAATAATTAGACATAACATAATATAAGACATAAGACACAACACAATAACATTATGAGCGGTAAAATGAATAACACTGATTATCTCTTCATCATGGCACCTGTTAGTGGGTGGGATATACAGTCAGCCCCAGACCTACAAACGCCTGACTTTTCGGGGATATGAACACGTTCACCCAAAAAAACGTGAGAAAAATAATAAAAATTAAGGAACTCAAAATTTAGCATTTTGTCCTCAAAGTTGACATGTTAGAAGCAGGAAAAACAGGCAAGCATAAGGATTTGAGCGAGTTTGACAAATTGTGATGGCTAGACGACTGGGTCAGAGCATCTTCAAAACTGCAAACTGAGGGACAGTTTCTGAAGAGCTGCATGATGAAGCATGATGAAGCTGTAAAACGTCTTGTGTTTAACAGGAGATATTTTTATGGAGAGCAAAATATTTTAAGTTATTCAAAGTTTAAGATTATTTTTTATAAAATGGCCTAAGAGCAAAGAAATCTGATTGTTTTGATTTGTTGTTATTTTAACGTTTACTTAAAAGCAAATTTTTTATTTGTTCAGGGTTTTTTCGCAGCATGTTCATATTTCTAACTTGTATAATTTTGACAGGAGATATTTTTATGGAGAGCTATTTATTTAAAGTTTAAGTTGACTTATTCTGGAATAATATTCCTGTCTGTTTTTATTCATATTTATGTTTAAAAAAACATCGTTTTAGTGTGTTCAATAAATGTTTATCCTGTTCGGCCCACGACCTAAAGTGTGCTTTGAGTTTTGGCCCCCTGTGCAATTGAGTTTGACAGATAAATATCATTAATTATTAATAACAACATATAATTAAAGGTGAATTGAGCAAATTTGTTATTTCAGAATAGTGTAACAAAATGGTAGCCCTTCACATTAGTCGGTACCCAAGAAGTAGCTCTCGGTGTCTAAAAGGTTGGTGACCCCTGATCTAAACTATCCCATAAGTCTCCTACACTTTTTTGATTTGCTCATCTAAATATATTTGCACTATTTGTTTTAATGCCAGTTTATCATCAATATGCATTAGATATTTTCTCATATCTTCTCTTATTATTTACTCATTTTCAAACATTTTACATTTATAGTCCCTTTAACTGATTTAAAGTCTAATGCAGAATTTCTGAGCGGCCGATCAGGTTTACATTTACATTGCACTCTGCATATAACTATGTTTGTGACTAATTACAATCTTGGATGACTCATGAACTTTCTGATCTATTAAAAGGAGAAAAAGAGCTCACTAATGCAAACCGCTTTAATAAAAATTTTAATCTGTAAATCTAGTTAAAGGCTTCCCTGCTCCTTGTCTCTGCTGTTCAGGTCTCTGAAAGGTCAAGGTGAAGGTGCTGGAGCAGGATAATGAAGTTACCTGTTGGACTGGAGAGGTGAAGTCGTGCCCCGAGACCTGCAAAGAAGAAAAAAAATGGATGCAGTGCTAAAAGAACTGATAAATAACACACTGTTCAAACACATCATACACACGACTCAACACAGTCATACGATCACGACAGGCGTTTCACTTCATTTATTTTTATTTTAAAAGTATACATTTTAATTTCTATTTTTTATAACATACCAATACAATATGAATAAAATAAATTAGTATCAAGGAAATATTATATTATTGCAATAAATATATAATTAATCATTGATCACTGCCAAACAACAAATAAGTAATTATTAAAATAAATTGTATTCTAAACTAATAGGAAAAATTGCTGTTATTTGACAGAGTATTTTGTTTCACACTGATATTTTTATAGCCATTTTATAATTATTACTCTACTGTTTTCATGTACAAATATTTATATTAATTAAACATTTACTTTTAAACCAGTAAACTATTCCAGATGTTTGTCCTATTGCTTAGTGTACTGAAAAAAATATAATGTATGTAATGACCTTTAATCTTACAGAAAAAAATAAAACAAGGCCGCTGTGGATGGGCAGTGTGGAACTACTGGGCGATCTCATGGTTCATCCCCGGCCACCAGTAGCGAGCTTGGGTGAGGAGAATGGTGCGTTTCCTCCCAGGGTGGCCCGAGCCGGGGACCTCATGAACCGCCTTGATACCGTAATACATGTAACACAGTTGTACCAATATACCATAGTTACGAACGTGCGACCTTCAGATCCCCTGCGGTGTGGATTTCCTCATTGAGATCCCAAACTATAGGACTGAGCATCAACTTGGTGGGTATGATGGGCTCCGGTTCCGTGGGTTCTTCCGGTCCATACCGTTAGCTTTACCGTTTTCCGAACCAGGTCGGAACGTGATCTGGAAGTGGACACGGGTGAAGAACAAAGCCCACCGCACCTGTCGAGTGTTCAGCCTCTTCGCCTCGCGGATATATTGGAGGTTTTTGTGGTCTGTGATCACAGTGAACCGCCGATAGAAGTTAGCAAACCCCAGGAAGCGTTGGAGTTCCTTCACTGAAGTGCACCGTCACTGCATTTACACCCAACAGAAAAATACCGTGTTATACACCTGAACACAACCGTTTACTCCACCCTTTAAGCCCTATTCAGACGGGACTAGTTTTCCAAACAACGTTTGAGTTAGAATTTTTTTCAGCCGACGTCTGTCATTTCATGTATGGATTCGGACGGGACTAATAACATCGTGTTTATTGCGGAGGTAGGAGTGTCTGTGTTTTACATGTGGGCGTTGCACAAGACCTCTACATGCATTATTGGTGCGCAGAAAGCAGAAAAATTTGAGTACCAGCACGCTAGGATTAGTACGGTAGTTCACGTTGACCAAAACACACAAGTAAACGTGTTTTGGAAAAAAACTTTTTCGCCAATCACAGACATTCGCATCCGGACGGTTTCTCAGATTTCTCAGAGGAGCGCCGAGTTTGCTGAAATACAGTAGGTAATTTGCTCTGGAATTTTTACAGAGGTCGTGTGAGAAAAAAACAGGCATGGCAGATTCGGACGGGATTAAAATCACAAAGTACCTCTGTGAAACAGAAATTTCTCTAACGACCCCCTGTAAAACTAGTCCCGTCCGAATAGGGCTTTAGATAACATCTACATACAAGCGCGAGTGCGACAACGTTGATTACAAATTATTACATTTCATTGATTAAAATATGGAATATGTTAAAATCTGATTGACACATACTGCCCATAAGCAGTCGTGGTGTGTGTGTTTGTGTGTGTACCCGGTAAGCCCCTGCGGCTGAAGCTGCATAGTTCTCCACTGCTCCTTGCACAAACTTTCTTTTCTTCTTGTCCTCTCTGAGAGGCCGACGTGCTGAGGCGCTGTGCAGGAGGTCAAAGATCTGCTCATTGTAGATCTCAATAAAAGAACATTTACATCAGAATCGCTTTGTTACTGCAGACTGCGCAAACTGCACACACACACACACACACACACACACACACACACACACACACACACACACTTATAGGCAACCCTAGAAACAGAGTCACCACTTTGTAATCATGACCCACTTAAATGACACAGTGTGTTAAACCAGAACATCTAGTTGCTACAATCCCACAATGCATTGCAGGTACAGTGCAGGTTGAGTGTTTGATGGGTGGTTGAGTGACACAGCTCACCTTTTCCACCTCTCTGCTGATAAGGAGGAATAAGTGCTCAATGCTTCGAGGAATATCACCACGCAGCTCATCAGAGAAATCTTTTAGCTTGTTCGGTCCTAAAATGCAAATGCAGCCACACACACACACGCACAGAGTTCATCAGCACTGTACACTGAAATGAAGACGGAGCCTCAGTGTGTGATGGTGTGTAACTCACCCAGCATGGTAAAGGTCTTCCCTGAACCAGTCTGTCCTTCAGAACTGCAAAAGGGATGATGATAAATGTCATCAGTGCCTATGCTTCACAAGTGGGTTGTGAGATAGAGGAGAAAGAAAAATTCTGGAGTAAGTTAGACGAAGTGGTAGAAGGTGTAGCTAGGAATGAATGATTGGTGATTGGGGCAGACTTTAATGGGCATGTAGGTGAAGGGAACAGATGTGATGAGGAGGTGATGGGTAGGTATGGTCTTAAGGAGAGGAATGTGGAAGGGCGGATGGTGGTAGATTTTGCTGAAAGGATGGAAATGGCAGTGGTGAACACGTATTTTAAAAAGGAGGATCATTGGTTGATGTATAAGAGTGGAGGAAGGTGCACACAGGTGGACTATGTTCTATGTAGACTGTTCAAACACGTACACTGTTCAAACATCATACACACGAATAAACACAGTCATATGATCTCTTCAGACGTTTCAATGTATTTATTTTTATTTTAAAGTATACATTTTGAATTCTATTTTTTTTACAACATAGCATTACAATAATAATACAATAGCAAAAACAAAATACAAAAGCCAAACAACAAATAAGTAATTATTACAATAAATTGTATTCTAAACTAATAGGAAAAATTGATGTTATTTGACAGAGTATTTTGTTTCACAGTGATATTTTTATAGCCATTTTATAATTATTACTCTACTGTTTTGTGCACAAATATTTATATTAAACGTTTACTTTAAAACCAGTAAACTATTCCAGGTGTTTGTCCTATTGCTTAGTGTACTGAAAAAAAATATAATGTATGTTATGACCTTTAATCTTACAGAAAAAATAAAACAAGCAAATATTTAACGTAATTTTAAAATGCGTTTGGATCAACATGTGATTCTCATGTTTACTGACGATGCTAGCATGCTAACACTCAGCATGCTAGCATCGTTCAGCTTTCAGCTTTAATCACGTTCAAGCTTTAGCGCCTCACACAACTAATACAAATGTAAATCCCGCAGAAGTGAACAGAGAGAGAGAGAGTAAGTGTAAGAAATCAGATGTCTACCTGTGTCCATTGTAGAATTATAATTAAAAAAATAATGACACAAAAATCCTCCAGCACTCGGCACGTGCTAGAGGAAGTTTAATTGAGGAGAGATGAAACTCCGCCACCTGCAGGAGTGGAGAAGAACAGCAATAACACAAAAAAACGCTCGCTACATGAAAAACTTTGCGTATATAAATAAAATACACACATTTCTAAAAGTTATCCGTTAAAAATACGTTTATTAAATTGAGGGATTTTTTAAAGTAATTAAATTAAGGGTAACATGGTATTTAGTATAGAAATAAGGTGACATCTACTTTTTGATAACACATCCTTCAAAAAAAGAGAATTTACAGTGCATTTTTAATATATCAGTGCATTTTTTTATATATATTTTATATACATTTTGAGAGTTAAAGTACAATAAACTGATTGTTTTTCCAAACAGTTGACTTTAGTCCACGTACAATTTCTTTTCTAGTTATTTCAGTCATTTTGGTTTTATGGTAAAGAGCTTCCCAATAGTTTAATGTGGAACGTTTACATTAAATGTGGAAGACCCAATTTATTTACACATTATAATCACCTGGAATATATATTCATTTAACCAGTTTCTTTTTTCATTGTGGTTCAGTTGTACTACATTTTACCCAACATTTTATGTCCATGAGGAGAAAACAAAGCCTAGAGACAAGTTAAATACATCAACTTTTTACAACCAGACCAGATTATTTTTGTTATTCTTTCTCCAGAATTTGAGGAGAATCAGAATGTGACTTGTATATTTGAATGCATCTGGTTTTCCCTCCATTTCCAAAACAGGGCTGGTTCTACACCCACAGGAGCATAACTCTCAGGCCTTGCATTGCAGACCTCATTTCTCTCTCTCTCTCTCTCTCTCTCTCTCTCTCTCTCTCTCTCTCTCTCTCTCTCTCTCTCTCTCTCTCTCTCTCTCTCTCTCTCTCACACACACACACACACACACACACACACACACATACACACACATACACACACTAACTTAATCTTTAACCAAAGATTCAGCACTTAGTCAAGTTAAATTTTATAAAAAAAAAAGAAAGAAAGAAAAAGAAAGAAATAATAGGAATCACCCCAAACATAAATCCCTAGGTTCTTCACATGTTGAAGCCGTTTAAACTCTTTATTTAACCTTTTCACTGAAAGTCAGTTACACAGTCTTTTTTTACATTTTTTATTTAATCAGTTTCAAGATGAACAACGGAATGAAACAGACAAAGGTGCATTATTTGACTTTTTTGAAAACACAGAGGGAGAGAGAGGGAGATGCTTCATATTCGGGGAGTTGATTACAAATTGGTAGTCAATTGATTGCTCCAATCAATCAAATTTTCTCCTCTACGTGAGATTTGAGCAGTCTGGCTAAGTAACTTCACACACAGCTTTAGTGTCTCCTCCTTCTACACACACACACACACACACACACACACACACACACACACACACACACACACACACACACACACACTGAAGTTGTTCAGAAACACAGCATGAAGTGCACCGTCACTGCATTTAAACCCAAAAGAAAAATACCGTGTTATACACCTGAACTGTTATATACCAACATAACACTGTAATGTCATTTTAATAATACAATTTCATGTTAAACCATTTAAAATATCAGACACTACACCATTCTGAACATCTGTGCAGGTAGTTGAATTTAAAAATCTCTTTATTTATTGATTTGATTGCAGAGGCCAAATCAAGAAGAGGTGTGAAAAGGCCATGGTGCTCAAATGAAGTAAATGCTGTCATAAAACTTTTCAAAGTCCACATTGCAAAGGGACACCTCGCAACAAAGGCAGAGTGTGAGCAGTGCAAAACTTCAGAGGACCCTGTTTTAAGAGAAAGAACAGTACAAAATATAAGGGATTTTGGTAAATCGGTTAGGAAACGAGGTTTGCAGTTTAAAAAGAAATGTTAGTTCAGGATCAGTTTTGCCTTGCCCTATAGTATAGGAAGAGCTTATAACTGTCCAGAGAGAACTGAGAAAGAAGATCAGAGAAGGAAAAGCATCCTACAGGAGGAAGATGGAGGATCATCTGCAGCAGAACAATGTCAGCGGTGTGTGGAAGGGGCTCAAAACCATCACTGGTCATAAGGAGCCCAGGTTTCAGGCTGAGGGTGACCAGAAGTGGGTGAATAATTTTAATCTATTCTTTAACAGATTCGATCAGCTACCCTCCCCTGCCCCCATCCAGTCCCCCCTGCTGCAATCCCCCTTCTCTGCTTCCACAGCAAGCAGCTCCATCCCCACCTCTCTCTGTACTGCTATCAGTTCACAGTCAATACACAACACACCTAACTTTGCCCCCACTGCCAATTCCCTCCAGTCAACACGCCAACCAATACACACTGCCCCTCACAGAAGCTCGGGTGAGAATGTCCTTTCCCTGCGTGGTGCCTGTTCCAAAGACGTCACACCCAAAAGACTTCGGAGACTATCGACCAGTAGCATTGACCTCGCATCTGACGAAGACATTGGAGAGGCTGGTGCTCACTCATCTCCGACCTCTGGTGAGCCCATCAATGGATCCACTTCAGTTTGCCTACCAACCTGGCATTGGAGTGAAAGATGCAGTCTTCTTCCTCCTAAATCGGGCTATTTCAGGCACCTGGAAAAGGCTGGGAGTACTGTGCTTTTAACACAATCCAACCTGCACTGCTGAGGGATAAGATGGTGTACATGGGAGTGGACCATCATCTGTCTGCCTGGATACTGGACTACCTCACAGACCGACCACAGTATGTAAGGACTCGTGACTGTGAGTCTGACATGATTGTCTGCAACACTTGAGCCCCGCAGGGAACAGTTCTAGCCCCGTTTCTCTTCACCGTCTACACTGCAGACTTTATGTTCAGCTCAGCAACCTGTCACCTACAGAAGTTCTCTGATGACTCTGACATCGTCGATCTGATCATGGATGATGATGACAGGGATTACAGAGGATCTTATCTTATCTTATCTTATCTTATATACAGCTTGTGGCTTTTGTTCAGGTTTGTTGACTGAGTTTTAAATTTACTATTGTTAAAACATTGTTTTTATAGATCTTAACAAATACAATTTTATTTAAACAGTATATAAATCTGGCTTTATTTACTTTGGTACTGTGTTGCAGCTTTAAGGCACACACTCTGATACATTTTATTCCATTAAAGTCAGGCTTATTGTTTTTGTGTTATGTTTTTTCAACATTTTTTATTACCTTTTTAGTTTTATGTTTGGTTTTGTTTATTAATCTTTTTACAGGTTCATTTGTTTTCTTTACAGTGAAAGACTTTCTGACTAGATTTTTGAACTTTCTACAACAATATCAATTTTTATAATTTGAATTTTGCACCAAATGTAGGTCTAGAGTCAGCATAAAGAGATTCACTCTTAACTGTAGAAGATCAGGTTTTGTTTCATATTGTATTTAGTTCGACTCAGTTTAAAATTAAATTGTATACATCGAAGAAATCAGACAAAGTCCTATTCCAATAAGACAAATTAATGGGTTATGTGTTCATAACTGGACGCTTTCTAGATTAGTTAGTTGTGTTAGTTTGGTGAAAATGGAGCAATGTCCATTTAAACCCAGGTTGTCCTCATAACTAGTGGGTTAGTTATGTTTGTGTGTGACTTTTCAGTTAAACCCAGTTTTTCCTCATAACCAACAGTGAGGTGATGTGTGTGTATGAGTGGTGTCCAATTAAACCCAGATTGTCCTCATAACTAAGGGTTGTTATGTGTGTGTGTGTGTGTGTGTGTGTGTGTGTGTGTGTGTGTATGTGTATGAGTGGTGTCCAGTTAAACCCAGTGTGTCCTTATAATTAGGGGTTAGTTGCGTGTGTGTGTGTATATAAGGGCAAATGTACATTTAAACCCAAAAGGTCTTTTCTACTTTAGATATTAATACTTGTCTGTAATTCTCTTATTTTATAATAACATTATCACATTATTATGAATTGATGTATTCAAAAGTTAAATTCTAATGAATAAATTCTATATAATTCTAAGAAATAAAGACTGACATTCAAGGTTAAATAATGAGAAATACCTGTTACTTAAAAACCACAAGTTGAAACCTTTTTATTTATTTAATGCTCATTTCCACAAGAATGCATGCATACATTTGTATATTCCAAATTTTGTTACACCTTTTGGTGACTGTTAAGTAGTCTAATATTCTTTTGCTTTTTAAATTTACTTTAAAAAAAAAAGTATAGCTAAATATCTCAATATTTCACTTGGGACCTGTCTCTTCTCTCTCCTAAAATGCTTTTGACTCCCTTCACAATTTTAATAACTCATACTAAAAATGTCTAGAAATGTCTCAAAATCAGGGACAAATGTTTGATTTAAATTTGGGCATAGGAAAAGAAAACCTCATCAATGTTGCACTCCTATGGGTCAAGTTAAACAACTGTGATTGTGATGGTTAATGATTTGTGTGATAGTGTAGATGATATTCAAATAAACTAAATTAGTTTATATAAGACATGATTCAATAAGATACGCCCACTGCCGCCCCATCCTTACAGTGCTGTAGAAAATCAGGTCTTAATATTTCCAGACTGTTTCACTATAACTGAATTCTGAGTAGACAGATTTTTACCCCATGCAATAAGGATAATTTTAATATTACTTATTAATCTCTGTGACAAAGGTAAAGGTGTGTCCCCATAACTCAGTGTGGTAATTATTTGGGAAAAAAGTCCTGATAACCCCTGTACATGTATAGGTGTGTGTGTGTGTGTGTGTGTGTGTGTGTGTGTGTGTGTGTGTGTGTGCGTGTGTGTGGCTGCATTTGCATTTTAGTACGAACAAGCTGACGGATTTCTCTGATGAGCTGCGTGGTGTTATTCCTCATAGTATTGAGCATTTATTCCTCCTTATCAGCAGAGAGGTGGAAAAGGTGAGCTGTGTCACTCAACCACCAATCAAACACTCAACCTGCACTGTACCTGCAATGCATTGTGGGATTGTAGCAACTAAATGTTCTGGTTTAACACACTGTCATTTAGGTGGGTCATGATTACAAAGTGCTGACTCTGTTTCTAGGGTTGCCTATAAGTGTGTGTAAGTGTGTGTGTCTGCGCAGTCTGCAGTAACAAAGTGATTCTGGTGTAAATGTTCTTTTATTGAGATCTACAATGAGCAAATCTTTGACCTCCTGCACAGCGCCTCAGCACGTCGGCCTCTTAGAGAGGACAAGAAGAAAAGAGTGTTTGTGCAAGGAGCAGTGGAGAACTATGCAGCTTCAGCCGCAGAGGCTTACCGGGTACACACACAAACACACACATATAACGACTGCTTATGGGCAGTATGTAAGGGGTTGAGTAAACGGCACATCGCATCCACGCCAAGGAATTGTGTGTCGTCTCGCTCTCATGCAGTTTTTACAATAACGCTGGAGTCCATTGTGATGCGAGGATAAGAAGTGGTGAACATCAGAAAATCTAAACTCAATGCCCAGTGTCCAATGGAAGAAGTCAGCATATATGTTACCGGGACTCCAAACTCACCTTCCTGCTCAGGGTACGAGATCAAGGTCATAGTGGATACAGTGTGCTTGTGGAGTTGTAACCTGAACATGGCTGTGTGTGTG
Organism: Silurus meridionalis; assembly: GCF_014805685.1. NCBI lineage: Eukaryota > Metazoa > Chordata > Actinopteri > Siluriformes > Siluridae > Silurus > Silurus meridionalis. Next base: position 28,151,716 of record NC_060885.1, on the reverse strand, counting down.
TGTGTGTGTGTGTGTGTGTGTGTGTGTGTGTGTGATAGGATTCTCTTGGAGGCAATGCTAAAACTTACATCATTGCTAACGTCCACCCAGGATCCAACTGTATTGAAGAGTCTCTGTCCACGTTGCAGTTTGCACAGAGCGCCAAGCTCAGCAAAAACACGGTAAATCAAAACACGATGCTTAAGATGCTATGTAGTGTGTGAGATATAATTTCAAATTTCTCAACTAGATATCTATCTGGCTAAAAATATACTAATTAATAGAGGTCGACTGATGGTAAGGATTTAAACATATAAAAAATATCTCACAGTACGATAAAACCTCAGTATAAAGTTCAAAATATTTATTGCTCTAAAACAAACGAAGATGTGGAAAAAAGTGCCATAAGTATTTATTAACCAATGATTGCGCATTACACTGATGTACAAATTAATCGTGTCATATTTATATATCCTCTAATCATAACAGTGAAAATATATAATATAGTATAAAATGAAATGAACATAAAATAACATTCACTAGTCGTTACCATTTCGTAGACTTAAATGGAGAGCTATCCAGGCTAATGCTAGTAAATTATGGTGTGCCACAAGGTTCAGTTCTAGGACCCCTGCTTTTCACAGAATACATGCTTCCCTTATAAAAATATTATTAGAAGGCATGGAATTAGCTTCCATTGTTATGCTGATGATACCCAGCTATATATCTAATCAAAACCAGGCGATACAGCTCAATTAGCTCGCATAACTGAGTGTGTTAAAGAAATAAGATATTGGATGACCCATAAGTTTCTACTATTAAATTCTGATAAGACGGAGATTTTGCTCATCGGCCCAAAAACCATATATGAGCAGAAGCTCCAGCATCTCAACCTGCATTTAGACGGATGTTCTGTAACCACTAGTTCAACAGTAAAAGACCTGGGAGTTATTTCAGACAGCAACTTGTCTTTCAAAAATCACATCAACCAAGTTACAAAAACAGCCTTCTTTCACCTTAGAAATATTTCTAAGCTAAGAAACATGTTATCTATATCTGATGCAGAGAAGCTCGTCCATGCGTTCATGACCTACAGAATAGACAATTGTAATGCATTACTAGGTGGATGTTCTGCATCATTAATAAACAAGCTTCAGTTAGTTCAGAATGCGGCAGCAAGAGTTCCTACAAGCGCAAGAAAATATGATCATATAACCCCAATCTTATCATCCCTGCACTGGCTTCCTGTTACGTTTCGAATAGACTACAAACTACTACTTCTTACTTATAAAGCCCTAAATGGTTTAGCTCCCATGTATCTCTCCAGTCTTTTTACACGCTACAATCCGCCACGCTCCCTGAGATCTCAAAACTCTGGGCTTTTAGTAGTTCCTAGAATAGCAAAGTCCACTAAAGGTGGTAGATCATTCTCACATTTAGCTCCCAAACTCTGGAATAGTCTTCCTGACAGTGTTTGTGACTCAGACACACTCTCCCAGTTTAAGTGCAGATTAAAAACATATCTTTTTAGCACAGCCTACACATAACATACGTCTCACATCATAACCTTGTGCTCCAGAACATCTGATCACATGCACATTATCAACTTGTGCTGTTAATATCATAAACAGCAGCTACCTAATTCCTCTCCACTGCTTCTCTTTCTCTTCCCATCCCGAGGCATCCTGAGGTTTGGCCAGCTCCAGTCACGTCCCACCTCATGAAGATTATGAACCTTTGAAGAAGTAAATACCGAATTTGCAAACATCCTAAACCATCTAGAGACGTACCAGTGCCAATTGCATCCCACTACATGTGTGGAGTTTGACATTAGACCTCCTGGAGTGTTTAAAGGCTCTGGCATGGAGAAGCTGATGCTGGATCTGTGATGATCACAAATGTTGAGCTCAGTATTTCCTAGTTCTTTAACCATATAGAGTGTATAAGACTGTAGAAAGAACATTATTTATAACCTTATACTCCAGTACTCATGTTAATTCTCACTCTCCAGTGTTCTGTATTGTTGAAGATTTATGATCTTGATGTCACCCAAATGAGGATGGGTTCCCCCTTTTGAGTCTGGTTCCTCTCAAGGTTTCTTCCTCATTACATCTAAGGGAATTTTATAAATAAACTTGACTTGACTTGACTAGAGTATGGCTCTGACAGGATTTTACACTTTGGCTCCAGCATGTTTACTAACTTCTTAAAACCTTCGTTGTCCACCACCTGTGGGTGTTTGTCTATGTATGAACTGATGCAGCTTGTGATGTCTGTTCTGAGGGAGTGAGGTTGTAAATGCTTTGTTTATAGTCTTTTGGCCTGGGCTGGATTTTATTCCTCCTATCAGGGTGATTATTTGAACAAGTGGCTCTTCATGTTGGTCGTATTCCCCGGCATGCATTTTACCAAAGTGTGGCATTGTCTGCATATTTTTTTTTGTCTGTCGGTCACCTTTTCTTCTTTCTTGTTCCTTTTCACTGGGAAACCGAAATGCTTCCACACTTCATATTCAAAATTCGCTTTAGCAACCACAATTTCTACATCAATCTGTAGAGGCAGCAGAGCTTAAAGAATGATAGGCACACGTGGGTTGAATGGGAGTTAGAGGTTCCCACTTCCCTTCGCTCTGCTCCACTGGGCTGAAAATAAAAGTAGACCTATTGTTTCGTACTTTCATGTGACCACAATGATATCAAGACAATTTTGCTATCGCGAGACCACAAAATCGATAATACCGTTACATCTAGCGGATAGCGGCTATCAGCACTGACTATTATTAGCTAGCATCCATGCTATCGTACAGACATTTCCCCTTCATTTTATTTCGGCCAAATGTACTAAGCCAAGATTTTATACAGTGCGCATTTGGTACAAGATTTATAAGCGATTAGTTATTCAACTTTTAGTTTTTAAAACTAACCATTGATAATTAATAATGTTGCTAACTAACCAGATTTAATATATGCCTTCTTAAGGCAAAATTCACCCCAATATCCGGATTCCAATGAAATATTTCTTACTATATTCATTAACAAAAAGTAACCGAATTCTTGGAATATATCAATAGTCCATTAATGAACTTTATGAAGTTAATAATCATACCTGGCTTTTAAAGAGCTGGATAATGGCTGTTCAACGTGTTGACACACTGAGTATAGTGAAACTCCGCCCATAAAGGGAACACGTAGAATAATTGATGTAGCTCTCAGCCATTCAGAGAACGAAAAAATGGCAATCAGCGCTAGCCAATTATAAGGTTTAAATTTTAACACTGGTGTAAAAGGATAATGTCCCCATAATCTGAAATGTCCCCATAATGTCGGTACATAATTAGGTCAAATGTCCACATAAACCACAAAAACCAACACACACACACATATATATATATATATATATATATATATATATATATATATATATATATATATATATATATATATATATATATATATATATATATATATATATATATATATATATATATATTCAAAGACCATTCCTAACATTATAAACAACTGCCTAATATTTTGTTGGTCCCACTTTTGCGGCCAACTTATCAGCAGAGAGGTGGAAAAGGTGAGCTGTGTCACTCAACCACCCATCAAACACTCAACCTGCACTGTACCTGCAATGCATTGTGGGATTGTAGCAACTAGATGTTCTGGTTTAACACACTGTGTCATTTAGTTGGGTCATGATTACAAAGTGCTGACTCTGTTTCTAGGGTTGCCTATAAGTGTGTGTGTGTGTGTGTGTGTGTGTGTGTGTGTGTGTGTGTGTGTGTGCAGTCTGCAGTAACAAAGCGATTCTGTTGTAAATGTTCTTTTATTGAGATCTACAATGAGCAGATCTTTTACCTCCTGCACAGCACCTCAGCACGTCGGTCTCTCAGAGAGGACAAGAAGAAAAGAGTGTTTGTGCAAGGAGCAGTGGAGAACTATGCAGCTTCAGCCGCAGGGCTTACCAGATACTCCATATTTTAATCAATTAGATGTAATAATTTGTAATCATTGTTGTCGCACTCGCGCTTGTGTGTAGATGTTATCTAAGGGGTTGAGTAAACGGCACCTAGCATCCACACCAAGGAATCGCGTGTTGTCTCGCTCTCATGTAGTTTTTACTATAACACTGAAGTCCTTCAAGATGCCAGGAGAAGAAGTGGTGAACATCAGAAAATCTAAACTTAATGCCCAGTGTCCAATGGAAGGAGTCAGCATATATGTTACCGGGACTTCAAACTCACCTTCCTACTCAGGGTACAAGGTCAACGTCATAGTGGATACAATGTGCTTGTGGAGTTGTGAGCTGAACATAGCTGTGTGTGTGTGTGTGTGTGTGTGTGTGTGTGTGTGTGTGTGTGTGTGTGTGTGTGTGAGATAGAATTCTCTTGGAGGCAATGCTAAAACTTACATCATTGCTAACGTCCACCCAGGATCCAACTGTATTGAAGAGTCTCTGTCCATGTTGCAGTTTGCACAGAGCGCCAAGCTCAGCAAAAACGCGGTAAATCAAAACACGATGCTTTAGATGCTATGTAGTGTGTGAGATATCATTTCTAATCTATCAACTAAATATATTCCTCATAGTATTGAGCATTTATTCCTCCTTATCAGCAAAGAGGTGGAAAAGGTCAGCTGTGTAACTCAACCACCCATCAAACACTCAACCTGCACTGTACCTGCAATGCATTGTGGGATTGTAGCAACTAGATGTTCTGGTTTAACACACTGTGTCATTTAGTTCGGTCATGATTACAAAGTGCTGACTCTGTTTCTAGGGTTGCCTATAAGTTTGTGTGTGTGTGTGTGTGTGTGTGTGTGTGTGCAGTCTGCAGTAACAAAGCGATTCTGGTGTAAATGTTCTTTTATTGAGATCTACAATGAGCAAATCTTTGACCTTCTGCACAGCGCCTCTGAAGGTTTGTTTAACGGATGCTTTATTTCAAATACAGCACTGTATAAATTTAAAAGTAGTGTGCCTACAGATGTTGTGTACTGGTTGACTTTTGACACCACAGGAGGCAAGCAGCATCAACTTCTCTCTAATGTGCCTGGGTAAGGTGATCAGGGCTCTGGTGGACCTGTCCAATGGAAGGAGTCAGCATATATGTTACCGACTCCAAACTCACCAAAATATATAATACAGTATAAAATAAAATGAATATAAAATAACATTCGCTATGCAAACAAAGCTCTAAGTAGCTCTTGATGTCCACCCATCTATGATGCACTCTATGGACTATGGTCAGCTGGTAATATCGTTTGACTTAAGTATGGCTGTGATGGGATTTTAGACTTTGGCTCCAGCATGTTTTCAGCGTGTGTGTGTGTGTGTGTGTGTGTGTGTGTGTGTGTTTGTGCAGTCTGCGCAGTCTGCAGTAACAAAGCGAGTCTGATGTAAATGTTCTTTTATTGAGATCTACAATGAGCAGATCTTTTACCTCCTGCACAGCACCTCAGCACATCGGTCTCTCAGAGAGGAAGAAAAGAGTGTTTGTGCAAGGAGCAGTGGGGAACTATGCAGCTTCACCCACAGGGGCTTACCAGATATTCCATATTTTAATCAATTAGATGTAATAATTTGTAATCATTGTTGTCGCACTCGCGCTTGTGTGTAGATGTTATCTAAGGGGTTGAGTAAACGGCACCTAGCATCCACACCAAGGAATCGCGTGTTGTCTCGCTCTCATGTAGTTTTACTATAACACTGAAGTCCTTCAAGATGCCAGGAGAAGAAGTGGTGAACATCAGAAAATCTAAACTTAATGCCCAGTGTCCAATGGAAGGAGTCAGCATATATGTTACCGGGACTTCAAACTCACCTTCCTACTCAGGGTACAAGGTCAACGTCATAGTGGATACAATGTGCTTGTGGAGTTGTGAGCTGAACATAGCTGTGTGTGTGTGTGTGTGTGTGTGTGTGTGTGTGTGTGTGTGTGTGTGTGTGAGATAGAATTCTCTTGGAGGCAATGCTAAAACTTACATCATTGCTAACGTCCACCCAGGATCCAACTGTATTGAAGAGTCTCTGTCCACGTTGCAGTTTGCACAGAGCGCCAAGCTCAGCAAAAACACGGTAAATCAAAACACGATGCTTTAGATGCTATGTAGTGTGTGAGATATAATTTCTAATCTATCAACTAAATATATTCCTCATAGTATTGAGCATTTATTCCTCCTTATCAGCAAAGAGGTGGAAAAGGTCAGCTGTGTCACTCAACCACCCATCAAACACTCAACCTGCACTGTACCTGCAATGCATTGTGGGATTGTAGCAACTAGATGTTCTGGTTTAACACACTGTGTCATTTAGTTCGGTCATGATTACAAAGTGCTGACTCTGTTTCTAGGGTTGCCTATAAGTGTGTGTGTGTGTGTGTGTGTGTGTGTGTGTGTGTGTGTGTGTGCAGTCTGCAGTAACAAAGCGATTCTGGTGTAAATGTTCTTTTATTGAGATCTACAATGAGCAAATCTTTGACCTTCTGCACAGCGCCTCTGAAGGTTTGTTTAACGGATGCTTTATTTCAAATACAGCACTGTATAAATTTAAAAGTAGTGTGCCTACAGATGTTGTGTACTGGTTGACTTTTGACACCACAGGAGGCAAGCAGCATCAACTTCTCTAATGTGCCTGGGTAAGGTGATCAGGGCTCTGGTGGACCTGTCCAATGGAAGGAGTCAGCATATATGTTACCGGGACTCCAAACTCACCAAAATATATAATACAGTATAAAATAAAATGAATATAAAATAACATTCGCTATGCAAACAAAGCTCTAAGTAGCTCTTGATGTCCACCCATCTATGATGCACTCTATGGACTATGGTCAGCTGGTAATATCGTTTGACTTAAGTATGGCTGTGATGGGATTTTAGACTTTGGCTCCAGCATGTTTTCAGCGTGTGTGTGTGTGTGTGTGTGTGTGTGTGTGTTTGTGCAGTCTGCGCAGTCTGCAGTAACAAAGCGAGTCTGATGTAAATGTTCTTTTATTGAGATCTACAATGAGCAGATCTTTTACCTCCTGCACAGCACCTCAGCACATCGGTCTCTCAGAGAGGAAGAAAAGAGTGTTTGTGCAAGGAGCAGTGGGGAACTATGCAGCTTCACCCACAGGGGCTTACCAGATATTCCATATTTTAATCAATTAGATGTAATAATTTGTAATCATTGTTGTCGCACTCGCGCTTGTGTGTAGATGTTATCTAAGGGGTTGAGTAAACGGCACCTAGCATCCACTCCAAGGAATCGCGTGTCGTCTCGCTCTCATGCAGTTTTTACAATAACGCTGAAGTCCATCGAGATGCGAGGAGAAGTGGTGAACATCAGAAAATCTAAACTCAATCCCCAGTGTCCAATGGAAGGAGTCAGCATATATGTTACCGGGACCCCAAACTCACCTTCCTGCTCAGGGTACGAGGTCAAGGTCATAGTGGATACAGTGTGCTTGTGGGGTTGTGAGCTGAACATGGCTGTGTGTGTGTGTGTGTGTGTGTGTGTGTGTGTGTGTGTGTGAGAGATAGAATTCTCTTGGAGGCAATGCTAAAACTTACATCATTGCTAAAGTCCACCCAGGATCCAACTGTATTAAGAGTCTCTGTGCACGTTGCAGTTTGCACAGAGCGCCAAGCTCAGCAAAAACACGGTAAATCAAATCACGATGCTTTAGATGCTATGTAGTGTGTGAGATATCATTTCTAATCTATCAACTAAATATATTCCTCATAGTATTGAGCATTTATTACTCCTTATCAGCAGAAAGGTGGAAAAGGTGAGCTGTGTCACTCAACCACCCATCAAACACTCAACCTGCACTGTACCTGCAATGCATTGTGGGATTGTAGCAACTAGATGTTCTGGTTTAACACACTGTGTCATTTAGTTGGGTCATGATTACAAAGTGCTGACTCTGTTTCTAGGGTTGCCTATAAGTCTGTGTGTGTGTGTGTGTGTGTGTGTGTGTGTGTGTGTGCAGTCTGCAGTAACAAAGCGATTCTGGTGTAAATGTTCTTTTATTGAGATCTACACTGAGCAGATCTTTGACCTCCTGCACAGCACCTCAGCACGTCGGTCTCTCAGAGAGGACAAGAAGAAAAGAGTGTTTGTGCAAGGAGCAGTGGAGAACTATGCAGCTTCACCCACAGGGGCTTACCAGATACTCCATATTTTAATCAATTAGATGTAATAATTTGTAATCATTGTTGTCGCACTCACGATTGTGTGTAGATGTTATCTAAGGGGTTGAGTAAACGGCACCTAGCATCCACGCCAAGGAATCGCGTGTCGTCTTGCTCTCATGCAGTTTTTACTATAACACTGAAGTCCTTCGAGATGCCAGGAGAAGAAGTGGTGAACATCAGAAAATCTAAACTTAATGCCCAGTGTCCAATGGAAGGAGTCAGCATATATGTTACTGGGACTCCAAACTCACCTTCCTACTCAGGGTACAAGGTCAACGTCATAGTGGATACAATGTGCTTGTGGAGTTGTGAGCTAAACATAGCTGTGTGTGTGTGTATGTGTGTGTGTGTGTGTGTGTGTGTGTGTGTGTGTGTGTGTGTGAGATAAAATTCTCTTGGAGGCAATGCTAAAACTTACATCATTGCTGACGTCCACCCAGGATCCAACTGTATTGAAGAGTCTCTGTCCACGTTGCAGTTTGCACAGAGCGCTAAGCTCAGCAAAAACACGGTAAATAAAAACGAGATGCTTTAGATGCTATGTAGTGTGTGAGATATAATTTCTAATTTCTCAACTAAATATATTCCTCATAGTATTGAGCATTTATTCCTCCTTATCAGCAGAGAGGTGGAAAAGGTCAGCTGTGTCACTCAACCACCCATCAAACACTCAACCTGCACTGTACCTGCAATGCATTGTGGGATTGTAGCAACTAGATGTTCTGGTTTAACACACTGTGTCATTTAGTTGGGTCATGATTACAAAGTGCTGACTCTGTTTCTAGGGTTGCCTATAAGTGTGTGTGTGTGTGTGTGTGTGTGTGTGTGTGTGTGTGTGTGTGTGTGTGTGTGTGTGCAGTCTGCAGTAACAAAGCGATTCTGGTGTAAATGTTCTTTTATTGAGATCTACAATGAGCAGATCTTTGACCTCCTGCACAGCGCCTCTGAAGGTTTGTGTAACAGATGCTTTATTTCAAATACAGCACTGTATAAACTCAAAAGTGTTGTGCCTACAGATGTTGTGTACTGGTTGACTTTTGACACCACAGGAGGCGAGCAGCATCAACTTCTCTCTAATGTGCCTGGGTAAGGTGATCAGGGCTCTGGTGGACGTGTCCAATGGAAGGAGTCAGCATATATGTTACCGGGACTCCAAACTCACCAAAATATATAATACAGTATAAAATAAAATGAATATAAAATAACATTCGCTATGCAAACAAAGCTCTGAGTAGCTCTTGACGTCCACCCATCTATGATGCACTCTATGGACTATGGTCAGCTGGTAATATCGTTTGACTTAAGTATGGCTGTGATGGGATTTTACACTTTGGCTCCAGCATGTTTTCAGCGTGTGTGTGTGTGTGTGTGTGTGTGTGTGTGTGTGTGTGTGTGTGTGTTTGTGCAGTCTGCGCAGTCTGCAGTAACAAAGCGAGTCCGATGTAAATGTTCTTTATTGAGATCTACAATGAGCAGATCTTTGACCTCCTGCACAGCACCTCAGCACGCCGGTCTCTCAGAGAGGACAAGAAGAAAAGAGTGTTTGTGCAAGGAGCAGTGGAGAACTATGCAGCTTCACCAGGGGCTTACCAGATACTCCATATTTTAATCAATTAGATGTAATAATTTGTAATCATTGTTGTCGCACTCACGATTGTGTGTAGATGTTATCTAAGGGGTTGAGTAACGGCACCTAGCATCCACGCCAAGGAATCGCGTGTCATTTTGCTCTCATGCAGTTTTTACAATAACGCTGAAGTCCATCGAGATGCGAGGAGAAGAAGTGGTGAACATCAGAAAATCTAAACTCAATGCCCAGTGTCCAATGGAAGGAGTCAGCATATATGTTACTGGGACTCCAAACTCACCTTCCTACTCAGGGTACAAGGTCAACGTCATAGTGGATACAGTGTGCTTGTGGAGTTGTGAGCTGAACATGGCTGTGTTGACTTTTGACACCACAGGAGGCGAGCAGCATCAACTTCTCTCTAATGTGCCTGGGTAAGTTGATCAGGGCTCTGGTGGACGTGTCCAATGGAAGGAGTCAGCATATATGTTACCGGGACTCCAAACTCACCAAAATATATAATATAGTATAAAATTAAATGAATATAAAATAACATTCGCTATGCAAACAAAGCTCTGAGTAGCTCTTGACGTCCACCCATCTGTGATGCACTCTATGGACTATGGTCAGCTGGTAATATCGTTTGACTTAAGTATGGCTGTGATGGGATTTTACACTTTGGCTCCAGCATGTTTTCAGCGTGTGTGTGTGTGTGTGTGTGTGCAGTTTGCGCAGTCTGCAGTAACAAAGTGAGTCCGGTGTAAATGTTCTTTATTGAGATCTACACTGAGCAGATCTTTGACCTCCTGCACAGCACCTCAGCACGCCGGTCTCTCAGAGAGGACAAGAAGAAAAGAGTGTTTGTGCAAGGAGCAGTGGAGAACTATGCAGCTTCACCAGGGGCTTACCAGATACTCCATATTTTAATCAATTAGATGTAATAATTTGTAATCATTGTTGTCGCACTCAAGGCTTGTGTGTAGATGTTATCTAAGGGGTTGAGTAACGGCACCTAGCATCCACGCCAAGGAATCGCGTGTCGCCTTGCTCTCATGCAGTTTTTACAATAACGCTGAAGTCCATCGAGATGCGAGGAGAAGAAGTGGTGAACATCAGAAAATCTAAACTTAATGCCCAGTGTCCAATGGAAGGAGTCAGCATATATGTTACCGGGACTCCAAACTCACCAAAATATATAATACAGTATAAAATAAAATGAATATAAAATAACATTCGCTATGCAAACAAAGCTCTGAGTAGCTCTTGACGTCCACCCATCTATGATGCACTCTATGGACTATGGTCAGCTGGTAATATCGTTTGACTTAAGTATGGCTGTGATGGGATTTTACACTTTGGCTCCAGCATGTTTTCAGCGTGTGTGTGTGTGTGTGTGTGTGTGTGTGTGTGTGTGTGTGTGTGTGTGTTTGTGCAGTCTGCGCAGTCTGCAGTAACAAAGCGAGTCCGATGTAAATGTTCTTTTATTGAGATCTACAATGAGCAGATCTTTGACCTCCTGCACAGCACCTCAGCACGTCGGTCTCTCAGAGAGGACAAGAAGAAAAGAGTGTTTGTGCAAGGAGCAGTGGAGAACTATGCAGCTTCACCAGGGGCTTACCAGATACTCCATATTTTAATCAATTAGATGTAATAATTTGTAATCATTGTTGTCGCACTCGCGCTTGTGTGTAGATGTTATCTAAGGGGTTGAGTAAACGGCACCTAGCATCCACGCCAAGGAATCGCGTGTCATTTTGCTCTCATGCAGTTTTTACAATAACGCTGAAGTCCATCGAGATGCGAGGAGAAGAAGTGGTGAACATCAGAAAATCTAAACTCAATGCCCAGTGTCCAATGGAAGGAGTCAGCATATATGTTACCGGGACTCCAAACTCACCTTCCTACTCAGGGTACGAGATCAAGGTCATAGTGGATACAGTGTGCTTGTGGAGTTGTGAGCTGAACATGGCTGTGTTGACTTTTGACACCCCAGGAGGCGAGCAGCATTAACTTCTCTCTGATGTGCCTGGGTAAGTTGATCAGGGCTCTGGTGGACGTGTCCAATGGAAGGAGTCAGCATATATGTTAACGGGACTCCAACCTCACCAAAATATATAATATAGTATAAAATTAAATGAACATAAAATAACATTCGCTATGCAAACAAAGCTCTGAGTAGCTCTTGACGTCCACCCATCTGTGATGCACTCTATGGACTATGGTCAGCTGGTAATATCGTTTGACTTAAGTATGGCTGTGACAGGATTTTACACTTTGGCTCCAGCATGTTTTCAGCGTGTGTGTGTGTGTGTGTGTGCAGTTTGCGCAGTCTGCAGTAACAAAGTGAGTCCGGTGTAAATGTTCTTTTATTGAGATCTACACTGAGCAGATCTTTGACCTCCTGCACAGCACCTCAGCACGTCGGTCTCTCAGAGAGGACAAGAAGAAAAGAGTGTTTGTGCAAGGAGCAGTGGAGAACTATGCAGCTTCACCCGCAGGGGCTTACCAGATACTCCATATTTTAATCAATTAGATGTAATAATTTGTAATCATTGTTGTCGCACTCGCGCTTGTGTGTAGATGTTATCTAAGGGGTTGAGTAAACGGCGTCATCTCGCTCTCATGCAGTTTTTACAATAACGCTGAAGTCCATCGAGATGCGAGGAGAAGAAGTGGTGAACATCAGAAAATCTAAACTTAATGCCCAGTGTCCAATGGAAGGAGTCAGCATATATGTTACCGGGACTCCAAACTCCTTCCTGCTCAGGGTACGAGGTCAAGGTCATAGTGGATACAGTGTGCTTGTGGAGTTGTGAGCTGAACATGGCTGTGTGTGTGTGTGTGTGTGTGTGTGTGTGTGTGTGTGAGATAGAATTCTCTTGGAGGCAATGCTAAAACTTACATCATTGCTAAAGTCCACCCAGGATCCAACTGTATTGAAGAGTCTCTGTGCACGTTGCAGTTTGCACAGAGCGCCAAGCTCAGCAAAAACACGGTAAATCAAAACGAGCCGTCAGGCTCCTGAACAAACATCTGGACTGAACTCTCTCTCTCACACACACACACACACACACACACACACACACACACACACACACACACTTACACACAACTGAGTGACTGATCTGTACAACCGGACTCAACACACATACACTTCACACACCCAGGTTTCAGCACCATTCACACCTCTCATTATAGCATAATGTTTACATGCCGTTTGTTGCTGATCTCCGGGACTTGCTCTATTTGCACAATATTCTGTTAATCCCTTGGTCACTGATCACTTTATCTTGATTGCTGCTACTATATTTTTTTACACTATTATAGAATTGCAAAATTCTGTTTATATTTGTTTACATTTCTGCTACTGTGCACCTTATCCTGTCACGACAGGTTTTACTGGCGGAGCTACTGCTGCTTTTATTTTTATATTTTGTGTATTGTGTATTGTCCTGCACTGTCCTGTGTTGTCTCTTGCACTGTTTGCACCAGTTGCACACATGCACTTTATGTGGCGAGGATCTTAGTTCCTGGCCCTGTGTTCTTCTGTTCTGTGACTGTTGTTTTATGTTGTTTTATGTAGCACCTGGGTTCAGGAGAAACGTTGTTTCATTTCACTGTATACTGCATCAGCTATATATGGTTGAAATGACAATAAAAGCTTCTTGACTTCTTCTTGAGATGCTTTAGATGCTATGTAGTGTGTGAGATATAATTTCTAATTTCTCAACTAAATATATTCCTCATAGTATTGAGCATTTATTCCTCCTTATCAGCAGAGAGGTGGAAAAGGTGACCTGTGTCACTCAACCACCCATCAAACACTCAACCTGCACTGTACCTGCAATGCATTGTGGGATTGTAGCAACTAGATGTTCTGGTTTAACACACTGTGTCATTTAGTTTGGTCATGATTACAAAGTTCTGACTCTGTTTCTAGGGTTGCCTATAAGTGTAAGTGTGTGTGTGTGTGCAGTCTGCAGTAACAAAGCGATTCTGGTGTAAATGTTCTTCTATTGAGATCTACAATGAGCAGATCTTTGACCTCCTGCACAGCGCCTCTGAAGGCTTGTGTAACGGATGCATTATTTCAAATACAGCACTGTATAAACTCAAAAGTGTTGTGCTTACAGATGTTGTATACTGGTTGACTTTTGACACCACAGGAGGTGAGCAGCATTAACTTCTCTCTGATGTGCCTGGGTAAGGTGATCAGGGCTCTGGTGGACGTGTCCAATGGAAGGAGTCAGCATATATGTTACCGGGACTCCAACCTCACCAAAATATATAATATAGTATAAAATTAAATGAATATAAAATAACATTCGCTATGCAAACAAAGCTCTGAGTAGCTCTTGACGTCCACCCATCTGTGATGCACTCTATGGACTATGGTCAGCTGGTAATATCGTTTGACTTAAGTATGGCTGTGACAGGATTTTACACTTTGGCTCCTTTGACTAACTTTGACTAACTGAACTCCTTTGACTAACTACACTTTGCACTTTGACTAACGTTTTAGCTTCAGACCAAGGCTTCATCTCGCTGTTGGTTTTACTAGATCTTAGTTCTGCATTCGACACTATAGACCACAATCTTCTCCTAGATCGCTTACAAAATTACGTCGGCATTCCGGGACAGGCATTAAGCTGGTTTAAATACTACCTGTCCGATCGTTACCATTTCGTAGACTTTAATGGAGAGCTATCTAGGCTAATGCTAGTAAATTATAGCGTGCCACAAGGTTCAGTTCTGGGACCCCTGCTTTTCACAGAATACATGCTTCCCTTAGGAAATATTATTAGAAGGCATGGAATTAGCTTCCATTGTTATGCTGATGATACCCAGCTATATATCTAATCAAAACTAGGCGATACAGCTCAATTAGCTCGCATAACTGAGTGTGTTAAAGAAAAAAGAGATTGGATGACCCATAAGTTTCTACTATTAAATTCTGATATGACGGAGATTTTGCTCATCGGCCCAAAAAACATATATGAACAGAAGCTCCAGCATCTCACATCTCACACTACATGTGTGGAGTTTGACATTGGACCTCCTGGAGTGTTCAAAGGCTCTGGCATGGAGAAGCTGATGCTGGATCTGTGTATAAGACTGTAGAAAGAACATTAGTCTTTTGGCCCGGGCTGGATTTTATTCCTCCTATCAGGGTAATTATTTGAACAAGTGGCTCTTCATGTTGGTCGTATTCCCCCGGATTTCACTGGGAAATCAAACTGCTTCCACACTTCAGATTCAAAATTCGCTTTAGCATCCACAATTTCTACATCACTCTGTAGAAGCAGCAGAGCTCAAAGAATGATGGGCACACGTGGGTCGAATGGGAGTTTAGAGTTCCCACTTCCCTTCGCTCTGCTCCACTGGGCTGAAAAAAATAGACCTATTGGTTCATACTTTCATGTGACCACAATTATATTGAGACAATTTTGCTATCGTGAGACCACGAAATCGATAATACCGTTACATGCCTAACCAATTTTACCGACAGCTAGGTTGGATCGTATCTGCCGAATAGCCGATTATACAACGGTGTAATAAACCATGTAAAATAGTATTGAACTTTATCCTAAAAATAAAAACCCAGCTAAAATGTTTATATGGGCCCCACATTGGTTTTATATGGGCATCACGTGGGCATGGGGTCAGAGTGGGCACTTTGATGGGCTGAATGTGGGCCCCAGCTTGGCCAGGGTTGTGGGAGTTAGGTTGCCTATTTTGTTTATTCGAGGGCCCTGTATGGGCCACATTTGGGCTATATTTAGCTATATTTGTCAAAAGAAATCTATCATTCAATTATTCAATTGATGATAAATTTAATTAATGTTTTTACATTTTTTATAAGATCAATAGATTAACAAAAATTGTATATATTAACAATAACATGGTATGACCTTTAGTTTAAAATAAATAAATAAATAAAAATCGGTTGTTACAGAGCCTCCCATTGGCTCCTGTGCCTCCCGCCTTCTCATTCTGAAGAAATGGTCGTCACAGTAAGAAATTATTTTTTGTTTTAAATTAATCACTTTTTACTGTTGCCTATATTTAATGTATATGTTTGAAAGATTTGGGTTAATTAAAGTTACAGGCAGGAAATAACGAAGGTAACTGTTGAGATTGAACTGGTTTACCTCAGATAAACACCTATGCCAATCTGAAAATTTTTAACGATTGGCAGATAACTAGGAAATTGTCTACTAAAATGTGGAAATAACGACTTTTCAAACCATTTTCAACCGTGTTTTTTCCATATAGCGGCCTCATGATAACAGGACGGTGTAACTGTAAAAGCACTGTGGCCTAATCTTTCTCTTTGACTACCTTTTATAACATTTGTATAGGTGAGGGGTATTCAACTAAAAATTTAAGAGGTCCAGTTAGAGAAAATTTCATTGTCCGGAAGTTCATAATGTCTTAACTATTTAGTGTGATATACATTTAAGTAGCCTAGTAGTTGTATCACCGTCTGCATGTAATCAATACCTGGCTGTCAAATCAAATGAATTCAGTTCAATTAAAAAAAAACCTTTCGCAATATTTGTCACAAAACATATATACTGTGTGTTCAGTTCTATGACTGTAGATCCATATAATGTTCTCTCATTACTAAATAAAAGTAGGGCTGCATATCAAAATAAGAGAAAATAAATAAAATGGGAAAACTGTGCACGTTCAAATAAAGTGCTTAACTTCAGAAAAATAAAATAAAGGGAGGAAAAGCTTGAATCTTGACTCAACAGTCTCAACAAATGTTACAGATAATAAATTTCAAAGCATCTTAACAATTAAACAGTTTTAGAGCATCACTTTCTTCCTTTCTTATATCCACTCCCCCACTTTTTGCTTAGTGAGAGAATTGAGCTCTAGCTTGTCCTGCCAGGATTTTAAACCTGGGCTTGTATGGAGTCAGGGCCATTCTCAAACACATGTGGTGGTGCCCATTGGTGAGCCTGGAACGCTTTTTAGTTTTGATTATGTTCATTGTTAAGAAAGCTGCCTCGCAGTTGTATGTGAAGCCAAACATGGTCAAGATGTATAGGGCTACTTTTCCTTAGCTCTCTTAGGGACCATTTGGAGACAAAGTAGATGGGTCAGTTCTTAAAAACTGCTCTTTCAGGGCCACATCTGCTTAGAGATCAACCGATTGCATCTGGAGAAGCCCAGCATTTACCAACTTCAAGTGCAGTGTGACTTCCTTTGAAAACCCCCTGACATCTGTGATGAGAAATGGGTTCTGAATGAACATGGTGAGCTGCTGTCCAAAGCTTAAGCTGTCAAAACGTTTGCTGAAGTTTACAATCAATTTATTAATAAAGTCAACAAAAGAAGACACATCTCTCTGTCCCTGAACCTGTTCCTGCACTGCTGGGAAGTGTGCACAGTCTCCCTGCAGGTCCTCCTTGAACACCTTAAGTTTCCTCTGAAAGGAGCAGACAGCTGTCATCAGTTCACAAATTGAATTGTCCTTGCCCTGTAGCCTCAAATTCAGTTCGTTCAGATGTAAAGTAAAATTAACCAAAAAAGCCCCATTATCCATCTGTTTCTCATTTTCTAAAAAGAAAAAACTGTGTTGCCTTCTTAGCTCTGCCAAAAAAAGATGCTACTTCCCTCCTGATGGACCAAAAGCACGCTAACACCCTGCCTTTGCTGAGCCATCTCACATTGTTGTGCAGCAAAAGATCAGCATTGACATCAACTTCTCTGAGGAATTCCCCAAGCATGCGGTGCTGGTAGGAAGACGATGCCCTGAGAAAGTTTATCATTTTCATCAGTGCTATGAGCTCAAGATTGTCCTCTTTCAGTCTTCCTACAGCTCCTTTCTCTCTTCCTATCATGGCAGGGACTCCATCTGTGGTTATTTAAACCACTTGTTTGAGCTCTATTCTTCTCTTTGTTAACATCTCCTTAATGGCCAGGTAGATGTCTTCTCCTCTTGTACTGGTCTGAAGGGGAGTCTTCACAGAATGCTTTCTGGTGTGTATTGAAAAACCTGACACAGTTAACAGCTGAGCATTGTCACACGTCAGTGGACTCATCCACAGCTAAGCCTACACATGATGCCTTATGCATGGCTTAATCTAGCTGGGTTAACACATCCTGAGTTAATATTTCACCTTTCTTTGTGGCAGATGATGCTGACATGGGCATTTGCTTTATTTTACCACAAAGCTCTTGTTTTTGTTTTCCCTCAAGTAGTGTTTCAGATACTGCACTCATGCATTCTTTGACAACCCCTCCATCAGTAAATGGCTTTTTGTGTTGACCCAAAATCCAAGCAACTCTGAGAGAACACTCATGCTCACATCTTTGGGGAGTAAATTTGTGGCTCAGGATCCTGGAGGACTGGTCATTCTAGGCTCTGGGACTACTTATTTTCTGGAATTTCACTTCAGATTTGAGTGGGTAAGTTTGTTCATAACCTTTATGTTTTGTCTCATAATGGTATTTCACATTGGCACATTTAATAAGAGCCACGGTTTCTGAACATATGAGACACACTGGTTTAGTGCTCCCAGTAGGAAGTCTGAGCAGAAATGAGTCTGTCCATTCCGGATTAAATGCTCTATTTTCACTGTCCAATTTTCTTCTTTTGGAAAGCACCATTTGTTCCTTATTTTTCTAATCCTTTCTCTGTCTCACTCGCCCGTATCTCTCCGTCTTACACGTCCGGTTTTTTTCTTTGTTTTCCACATGTATCTCAATCTTTCTTTTGCTTTCTACAGCCTTTTCATGGCTTAACTTGCATGCAATTGGTCTGTGCGTCTCCTCATCCACTAAATCACTACCGAAAAGACTACAAAAGCTGCACCAGTGAAAAGAGAAGCGCCCCGTCAGGTTTTAAATCATAACTGTTTTGGCTGTAGGTCCGGGTCCGTATTGGATGGCTTCTGGGTCCGGACCCGGACCGCAGTCCACCTGTTGGTGACCTGTGGTATCTGCAATACACAGAGAAAAGCTCTGAGGAAATTGTGACAATACTCAACATTATTTTAATGTGATTTAGGTGAAATAGGTAGCGGAGATAAAAAAGCGTTCATCTTTATATCATTTCTAAACATTACTAAAAATAGCAGTGCTTACCAATAATTACTTAAAGAATGGCGATTCTTAAATTAACATTGACATAAATACACTTCACATAACAACAAAAGATAACGTAAAGATAAGATAACGTAATTTTGCCCCGTTCAGAAAGTCAGTCAGACTCCCGCCGCTCACGCACCCCCCCCCGCTCTCGGCTCCGAGGCTTCACGCATGCGCATAGACACCACGAACTGAGATGTGTTTGACTTGAAGCTGTGCAGTGCAGACTGACAAATTCGAGAGCAGACAACTCTGTATTCTTCCGAATCGCTTTCACGGTATTTTTATGTCAAGCACACTTCGGTTTGTGCAGTCAAGTCGAACACTTGCTGCATTAGCGCCACTAAAGCTTTTTAAAGACCAAACATCATTATAAGTAAGTAACTTAAACTAATGTTACAGTGGTCAGTTTAAATTCACGGTCCAAAGGGTATCAGTACGAATTTAATAATCAATCTGTGTTCAAGACCCCGACTAATTATTCTAAAAATTTATCACAACAAAGCCTGAAATTCACCATATTAATGCATTTAACTTTTTGCATGGTACTATGTAATTTTAACATTATTTACTCAGATCAGTTAACAGTTTGGGCAAATAGTGGATGAAAAGGTGCTTACAACCTTGTGATTTTTAGTCTTTAATTTATTTATTTATTTATTTATTTTATTTATTTATTTATTCTAGTTCTGATAGTCTTATGCTCATGTAACTTGCATGCTTTATACATACAAATAATGGGTTGTGTCCAGGGTTATTGTTCCTAGTTGCAAATAAACACAGATGAGGCTTTCCCTCTACACTGATGGTTTTCATTTTGCTGTTTGGATTCATAATGTCATCATTGACAAGTCTCCCAAGGGAACCATATTCTATGGTAGCATCAAGTATTACCGTGATGCCCCTGTCTGTTAATGAAAGCAGTCTAGGTCAAAAGGAACATAGGATGGCATGTTTGAATGGATGTTCGCTTTATCTGAATTTATATATTTCACATCGAGTCCAGGTTTGTCTTTCCCAGCAGATGTGTAATATGCCATATCCTGCTTTGTATTTTCTTTTCTCCTTCTGCACTTCATCTTAGCCATATTAAAATGATGCTGTTCTTCCTCACAGAAATGAGTGTTTATTTAAGTTAACTATAACAAACAGTTATTAAACCAAAATATTAACAGCAGTTCTGAGTTGTTTATAAGCAGTCCGGGTGCTGTGTGCCCTCACCTTACAACACTGCACGCGCTCTGTGACCGGAGCGAACACGTTTAAAAAGGCGCGCGGCTATCGGCTATCGGCTAGCGGCTAGCCCTTCATTTTAATTCGGCCAAATGCACTAAGCCAAGATTTATACAGTGCGCATTCGGTACAAGATTTATAAGTAATTAGTTATTTAACTTTTAGTTTTAAAACTAACCATTGATAATTAATGTTGCTAACTAACCAAATTTCATTTATGCCTTCTAATGGCAAAATTCACCCCAATACCCGGATTCCAATAAAATATTTCTTACAATATTATTTAACAAAAAGTAACCGAATTCTTGGAATATATCAATAGTCCATTAATTAAGTTTATGAAGTTAATAATCATACCTGGCTTTTAAAGAGCTGGATAATGGCTGTTCAACGTGTTGACACACTGAGTATAGTGAAACTCCGCCCATAAAACGAACACGTAGAATAATTGACGTAGCTCCCAGCCAATCAGAGAACGACAAAATGGCAATCAGCACTAGCCAATTAGAAGGCTCAAATTTGAACACGGGCGGAAAAGGTGAGCTGTGTCACTCAACCACCCATCAAACACTTAACCTGCACTGTACCTGCAATGCATTGTGTGATTCTAGCAACTAGCTGTTCTGGTTTAATACACTGTGTCCTTTATGTGGGTCATGTTTACAAAGTGCTGACTCTGTTTCTAGGGTTGTCTATAAGTGTGTGTGTGTGTGTGTGTGTGTGCGTGCAGTCTGCGCAGTCTGCAGTAACAAAGCGATTCTGGTGTAAATGTTCTTTTATTGAGATCTACAGTGAGCAGATGTTTGACCTCCTGCACAGCGCCTCAGCACGTCGGCCTCTCAGAGAGGACAAGAGGAAAAAAATGTCTGTGCAAGGAGCAGTGGAGAACTATGCAGCTTCAACCGCAGAGGCTTACCGGGTACACACACAAACACACACACCACGACTGCTTATAAGCAGTATGTGTCAATCAGATTTTAACATATTCCATATTTTAATCAATTAGATGTAATAATTTGTAATCATTGTTGTCGCACTCACGCTTGTGTGTAGATGTTATCTAAGGGGTTGAGTAATCGGCACATAGCATCCACGCCAAGGAATCGCGTGTCGTCTCGCTCTCATGCAGTTTTTACAATAACGCTGGAGTCCATCGAGATGCGAGGAGAAGAAGTGGTGAACTTTAGAAAATCTAAACTCAACCTGGTAGATCTGGCAGGAAGACACACACGCAGAAGATACGCTTCTGAAGGTTTGTGAAACGGATGCTTTATTTCAAATACAGCACTGTATAAACTCAAAAGTGTTGTGCTTACAGATGTTGTGTACTGGTTGACTTTTGACACCACAGGAGGCGAGCAGCATCAACTTCTCTCTGATGTGCCTGGGTAAGGTGATCTTGGCTCTGGTGGATGTGACCGAATGATGGAGTCAGCATATCTGTTACCGGGACTCCAAACTCACCTTCCTGTTTAGGGTACGAGGTCAAGGTCATAGTAGATACAGTGTGCTTGTGGAGTTGTGACCTGAACATGGCTGTGTGTATGATAAGATTCTCTTGGAGGCAATGCTAAAACTTACATCATTGCTAACGTCCACCCAGGATCCAACTGTATTGAAGAGTCTCTGTCCATGTTGCAGTTTGCACAGAGCACCAAGCTCAGCAAAAACACGGTAAATCAAAACACGATGCTTAAGATACTATGTAGTGTGTGAGATATCATTTCTAATTTCTCAACTAGATATTTATCTGGCTAAAGATATACTAATTAATAGAGGTCGACTGATGGTAAGGATTTAAACATATAAAAAATATCTCACAGTACGATTAAACCTCAGTATAAAGTTCGCAATATTTATTGCTCTAAGACAAACGAAGATGTGGAAAAAGTGCCATAAGTATTTATTAACCAATGATTGTGCATTATACTGATGTACAAATTAATCGTGTCATATTTCTTTATCCTCTAATCATAACAGTAAAAATATATAATATAGTATAAAATGAAATGAACATAAAATAACATTCACTATGCAAACAAAGCTCTGAGTAGCTCTTGAAGTCCACCCATCTGTGATGCACTTTATGGACTATGGTCAGCTGGTAATATCGTTTAACTAGAGTATGGCTGTGACGGAATTTTACACTTTGGCTCCAGCATGTTTACTAACTTCTTAAAACCTTCGTTGTCCACCACCTGTGGGTGTTTGTCTATGTATGAACTGATGCAGCTTGTGATGTCTGTTCTGAGGGAGTGAGGTTGTAAATGCTTCCTTTATAGTCTTTTGGGCCGGGCTGGATTTTATTCCTCCTATCAGGGTGATTATTTGAACAAGTGGCTCTTTATGTTGGTCGTATTCCCCGGCATGCATTTTACCACAGTGTGGCATTGTCTGCATATTTTTTTTTTTTGTCTTTCGGTCACCTTTTCTTCTTTATCGTATCTTTTCACTGGGAAACCAAAATGCTTCCACACTTCAGATTCAAAATTCGCTTTAGCATCCACAATTTCTACATCACTCTGTAGAGGTAGCAGAGCTTAAAGAATGATAGGCACATGTGGGTCGAATGGGAGTTTGAGTGAAGCTTCCCTTCACTCACTGGGCTGAAAAAAAAAAAACTATTGTTTTATGCTGTCATGTGACCACAATGATATCGAGACAATATTGCTATTGCGAGACCACTAAATCGATAATACCATTACATGCCTAACCGATTTTACCGACTGCTAGTTTGGATCGTATCTGCCGAATAGTCGATTATACAATAATAAACCATGTAAAATAGTACTGAACTTTACTCTTAAAATAAACAATAAAAAAAGTACCAAAAAATGAAAATGTGCGCAAAGAAATAAATATGAATATATGAATTATATTTACAACTATTGAGATAAAAAAGACATGAATTTCAACTGAAACCAACAATAACAATAACCAACAAAGTTATATTCAAATTGAATAAATAATAAGAGCAAATTGCAATAAAAAATGATACAAGGGAAACTAATCCTGTTATCCCCAAGCAATTCAAGTATAACATGGTCCATATCTAGTTCTAGTTCTAATTTATTATTTAAAATGATTACGTCTCAAACTGGAGAAATGGAGAAAGCTGGTGTGCATGGTGTCTAGTAAATCGGCTCCTCTTGGCATTAAGAAGCATACCCACATACTGCTTGTGGCGTCAGGAATTCACCTCTAGACACCGCACTCGTACTGTATAACGACAGCAGACCTTCTCAGACACGTGGGATGGATTTTTACTGATAGTTCCAGCAATCAACTGTCGATGCTGATTAACTGACAACTCTGATGAATTGAAATTTTCTGGTGTGTGTGTGTGTTTGTGCGTGTATGAATGGGAGGCAGGAATCGCTCAGGTCAATCGTATGTTGCAGAAATGACTTCCTTTTTCTTCTTATTTATTTATTTCATTTATTTATTTATTTTTTAAAGAAAACTACTCGACTGTGTGTGTGTGTGTGTGTGTGTGTAAATTTGCAGCCGAGTGCCTCATGAGAAATAGCAGCTGGCATAAAAGCCAGAAGAGTACCCTTCTCTGACATCGTCAAGGACCTAGACTGATGCAAGGAGTTTAAAAATGTAATTTAAATTTAAATAAAACTTCCTGCACAGATGTTTAGAATGGTGTAGTGTCTGATATTTTAAATGGTTTAACATGAAATTGTATTATTAAAATTACATTACAGTGTTATGTATGTATATAACTGTCAGGGTGGCGAACACGAAGCGGAAGTAACTCAATCATTCTTTATTAGTCTCTTCACAAAAACACATACATACGTCTTGAGTTAAGTACGTGCCGTGAAGCGTGATGAGCCCTGAATGCGGGTATAATCCGTGTGGGGATAATAACCAAAAGGAAAGTAATATCCAAAAGGAAAGTAATATCCGAAAGAAAAGTAAACTCAAATGCAAAAGGGTAATCCACAACGAAAGTATAATCCTAGGAGATGGAGTCAGGAGATGGAACCAGCGGGGAATGCTGGCGGTACGGAATCCAGGCGATTACCAGCATGACCTTCAAGAACCGACAGCCTGTGAATCGGGAGCGTGAGTTTATATAGTTGTATGGTTAACGAGTCACAGGTGTCGGGAATCAAAGCCGGAAGCGGCAGAGCGAAGGCAGCGTGACAGCTACCCAGGGGGGGCGTGGCAGGTGGATCCCTGACAATAACAGTTCAGGTGTATAACACTGTATTTTTGTACTGTAAATGCAGACGGTGCACTTCATGCTATGTTTCTGAACAACTTGGCCATGGGGTAACATCTGAGGAAGATCCCTAACCGAATGCTGGAGAAAAGAATCACAAAATGTGATTGGCACATCTGGCTGAACACTATTCGTTTTATGCAAACGGTTTTACACTAATTGGTTTAGGCGGCTTGATTTATACAAGTTACAAGTTGCAATTTTACTTTTTTTTCTTCTAAATGCAATGCCAGCTTTTATGGCTATGTTCATTTCGAAAGAACTAAAATGTTTAAGATTTTTTATTTAAATTTTTTTACTAAATTTGGATTAACTTGATTAAAAACCTTTACAAAAGGATCAACAGAATAAGAAGAAATAGATTCCAGCAAAATATGTTTAATACACATTGGATTGTGACAGGATGGGCATTTTTGGGAATTTTCTTCTGATAATAAAAATGTATGTGTTTGACCCCATTGTAACTTGAATAAAAAGTTGGGGCGTGGCCTAGCCTACCCAGGGGTTTTAAAGAATGGTGATCAGTATGGGGTAGTGTACTGTATTTTGTTAATCATTTAAAACATTACAAAACACAATTTAGCAAAACAGAGCAATTTACACTACTATACAATATACAGTATGTACACCGAACAGGCATAACATTGACATTATAACGTTCTGAGCAGCAAAGAGAATAACACTGATAATCTCTGCATCCTGGCACCTGCTAGTTGGTGGAATATATTAGGCAGCAAGTGAACAATTTGTCATCAAAGCTGACGTGTTAGGACCAGGAAAAATGGGCAAGCTTAAGGATTTGAGCAAATTTGACGAGGGCCAAATTGGGATGGCTAGATGACTGGGTCAAAGCATCTCCAAAACTGCAGCTCTTGTGAAATGTTCCTGGTCGGCAGTGGTCAGCATCTATCAAAAGTAGTCCAAAAAAGGAACAGTGGTTGGTTGATATACGGATTGAGGTCAGTGTGATCCGATCCAACAGATGAGCTCCTGTAGCTCAAACTGCTAAGGGAGTTAATGATGTTAATGCAGGTCGGGTCTGTATTGGCAACAAAAGGAGGACCAACACCATATTGGGAAGGTGATTATAATGTTATGCATAATCTGTGTATATGTATATAGCGGTGGGTGCGTGGATAAGCGCCGGTTGGCGAGAGACCCAGAAACAGAAGCCCAAGAAGGAGCAGGCTGACCTGAAGGTCACCCTCTCCTCCAACAAACGGGCTGTGGTGCGTAGGTCCTGATGGCCTACGGTTGGTGGGACGGTGTTCACCTCATGCTACTGTGCCTGTCCCTCTCCCGCACCACCAGAAGACCAGGCTGTTGACTCTGCCACAAGATGTGCTTCAGAGCACGGCCCCCTCCAGCGAGCGTCTCCCTTCACTTCCACTCAAAGTCTCGATATGGATGGGGGAGACCTGCCCGGCCGTTCGGGGCCAGAAGGGCTGTTAGCCCTGCCACGAGACGTGCTTCAGGGCGCAGCCTCCCTTCAGCGGTTCGCTCCCCGTCTTTCCACCTGAAAAGTCTCCCAGTGGGTCCTGCGTACTGTACAGAAGGGCTACGCGATTCAGTTTGCGTCTTCTCCTTCCCGGTTCAACAGGTTGTGTCCCACCCTGGTGGGACCCGAGCAGGCTCTGGTCCTGGAACAAGAGGTGCGCACTCTCCTGGGGAAACGGGCCATCAAGGTGGTTTCCTTCCAAGGTTTGAGAGTCAGGCTACTACAGCCCGTACTTCGTTGTTCCAAAGCAGGATGGCGGGTTGCGTCCCATTCTGGATCTTCGCTCCTTGAACCGCTCATTTATGAGGCTCAGTTTCAGGCTTCAGTTTTCCTCCCGTTCAGCCTAGCACTCTCACCCCGTACCTTCACAAAATGCGTGGATGCAGCGATGACCCCGCTGCGGCTCCAGGGGTCCGCATTTGGTCGATTGGTTGATATTGGCTTATTCAGAGCACCAGGCAGTTCGGCATCGAGATGTCGTTCTCGCCTGCATGACTGAACGCTGGAAAGAGTGCAGAGAACCACTTTTCTGGGCGTGTTGTGGGACTCGGCCAGGTTGCGGGCATGGTTGTCTCCCGCCCGGATCGAAGTCATCCTCACTGCAGTCAGGAGGGTAAGAGAAGGCCAGCCACTCACCGTAAAGTAGTTCCAGAAGCTGCTGCTCCAGTTCCAGAAGCTGCTGCTCCAGTGTAATTCCACTCGGCCTCCTCCACATGAGGCCCCCCCAATGGTGGCAATGACGGATTGTTTATTGTCGCCGGAGATTTTAATCATGCAAATCTCAGGACTGTGCTTCCCAAAATTCATCAGAATGTGGACTTTGCAACCAGAGGAGAAAACATGCTGGATGTTGTGTACACAAACATACCGTGCATACCGGGCGAAGCCCCGCCCCACCTCGGGTACTCGGACCACATCTCCGTTATGCTGATCCCAGCATACAGACCACTCAGCAGGCGTTCAAGACCAGCTCGAAAGCAGGTGAGAACCTGGCCAGCAGGATCCATGTCTGCTCTCCAGGACTGCTTTGAATGCACTGACTGGGATATGTTCAGGGAAGCTGCAACCAACAGCGATTTCATCAACTTGGTGGAGTACACGTCAACAGTGACCAGCTACATCGGCAAGTGCATTGATGACGTGACTATCTCCAAGACCATCACTACTCTCTCCAACCAGAAGCCGTAGATGACCGCCAAGGTGCGTGCGCTGCTAAAAACAAGAGACTCCGCCTTCATCAGAGAGGCGAAGCACACACACGCCAAGAGAATTCACAGCTACTTCCAGGATAGCGGAGACACCCGGCGCACATATGGCAGGGCATCCAGGTGATCATGAACTACAACACAACATCACCTGCTTGTGACCGTGACGCCTCCCTCCCAGATGCGCTGAACGACTTCTACGCACGGTTCGAGGTGCAGAACAACATGGTGGCGAGCGAAACCATCCCTCCTCCCAGTGACCAGGTGCTCTGTCTAACCACAGCTGAAGTGAGTAAAACTCTATGCAGAGTTAACCCACGGAAGTCTGCTGGACCAGACAACATTCCTGGCAGAGTGCTCAGAGAATGTGCACAACAGCTAGCAGATGTGTTCACCGACATCTTCAACATCTTCCTGAGCAGCGCCACTGTTCCTACGGGCTTCAAGACGACAACCATCATTCCCGTGCCTAAGAAGTCGACTGACTCCTGCCTCAATGACTATCGTCCCGTTGCACTCACACCCATTGTGATGAAGTGCTTCGAGAGGCTCGTCATGAGGCACATCAAGACACAGCTTCCACCCGCACGTCTCGTTCTCTCTGGGAACTAGGGTTACATACGTAACCTAGAGACGTTACACACACACACACACACACACACACAAACACACTTACACACCGGAATACAATTTTACATCAGTTTGTACATCAATGTGTTTGGTTGAAACTAGGGTAAATAAAACCGAATTCATTTTCAACAAATGCCGGTATCGATAGAGTTGGGCTTGTTTAGTGTAGCACCAGGGTTTTGGAGGAACGTTGTCTCGTTTTTACTGTGTACCACTGTGTATAGTAAAAATGACCATAAAAGCCACTTGACTTGACTCAAGTTATGACTTAGCATGGTAGCAAGATAACACCGTCGTTTGCGAAAGGGCAGAGTGTACAGGGTCAACCAGCAGCAGGAAAAGAAAGCACACTGGTGTCACGGATGAAGGCGAAACATCAGCACGGTAAGCAAAAAGCACTGTAAAATCCTCATCATGTGAAAATGGTTTAGTAAAATGAAGTGCTATTGTATAAACTGTTTGCTAACCTCTGGACAGTCGCACTGGATCTGATCTGGCATGACTCGCGAGCATCAGGTTGCGCAATCAGTTTGCTCAAGAGCATTGATGCAGAGTTCTCTGGCCAACACCAGGAACGTTCTTCCCAGAACATTCACGTTGACCTACACAGAACGAGAACCAGGACAAGGCCAGAAAGCATCAGCACAGATACAGGAACAAGGAAAAATAGTGTTTCTCTTACAGACAACAGATTCAGTAATATTATTTATTTTAAGTACCTTTTTCCTTTATTTACCGACTCTAACCTCCCCACCCACACACACAAAAGCGCACACACACCCTTCCTTCTATCTGCTTACACGCTTACCCATTATGACCCACAGGGAAAACTCCTCTTTAGGCCAGAAAAGGGAGGAATTTATAGATCAAGCTGTGTATGTCTGTGTGTGTTTGTGTGTGTGGTCAGAAACATGTATACAATGGCAGCTACTCTCTTACAAACTCAAATTGGCTGTCAGAATCAATTTCATTTTTCAAACCTGTAGTACTATGCAAAATACTAATTTGCAAAAATGCACATTTTAATTGTTTATCAATTTACAAATTGCAAAGTGAGCAAACAGGAGAAAAATCTAAATAAAACCAGTATTTGGTATGACCACCCTTCGGCTTTCAGGTCTTACTTTTGCCCATTTTGTAGGATGAGAGTCTGGTGTATGATTATTATTAGCACCTTCTTGGTAGATTTGCTTCATCATATTAATACGCTACTTGAAACCCAGTCATTTAGTGAAAAAAAACAGCTGTGTAGGTGCTTTAATCTAATTGAGTAAAAGTCAAACTCTGCTACTAAGGTGAGGTTGTGGAAGACAGTTCCGCATCACAGGTCCTAAACCATTGCAAGACTGAGCAGAGCAACAAGACACAAGGTAGTTATACTGCATGAGCAAGGTCTCTCCAAGGCAAGATCTGAAAGCAGATTGGGGTTTCAAGATGTGTTCTTCAAGCTATTGTGAAGAAGCACAATAATATGGTCAATGTTGAGGAGGGTAGACGCAGTGATCGGTCATGGAAACTTAATGCAGCAGATAAAAGACATCATGCTTACTGCCCTTCAACATCAGAAGATGTCCAGCAGTGCCATCAGCAAAGAACTGGAAGAAACCAGTAGGACCCAGGCATACCCATTTACTGGAGAAGTCTGGCTTGGTAACTCAACTCTGTAAAATAGTAAAATAGCAGCAGGTGCTCTGGACTGAGTCAAAATCTAAAAAAAATGCAGCTGTAGAAGGAGGCAAGTTGTTTCCTGGAGTGCTGGAAAGCAGCACAAAAATGAGTGTCCACAGGCAATAGTGAAGCATGGTGGAGGTTTCATGCAAGTTTGAAGCTGCATTTTTGCAAATGGAGTTGGAAATTTGGTCATGATACATTTTTTCCTCTATAGTGGGAAATACAGAAATGCAAATACTTCTTTATTAGGCAGTACCATCAGGGAGGTGTGTGATTGGGCCCAAATTTATTCTGAAGCAGAACAAGGACCCCAGACAGACAGCCAATGTCATTAAAGAACAATCTTCAGTGTAGAGAAGAACAATCCTGATCTCAACATCATTCTGTCTGTCTTAGATTACATGAAGAGACAAAAGTATTTGAGTCTGAATTAATCCACAGATGATCTGTGCTTAGTTCTAAAAGATGTTTGTAACAAACTACCTGCCGATTTCCTTCATAGACTGTGTGCAAGATTTTATGCTGTTTTTCACCAAACACTGATTTGATTTGGATTTTTCTTTTGTTCAGTTACTTTCAATTTTGTTCATTGATAAAAATGAACTATTAACACTCATCATTTCTGAAAGCTTTCTCACTTTACAGCATTTTTCCACACCTGCTTAAAACCTTTGCACATTGCTGAATATATAAAACATAACTGAATGTCAATCAAATCTTATCACACTGTACATCACCACTAATGACACACTGCCTGGAGCCGTTAATGTTGTCATTTACATCAGTCTGAAATTCTTTTTGTGCAAAACCTTTACATTTATATACATTTTTAGTAAACCTGAATTTGTTGCTGTTTTCGTTACATCGCTGACTGTCAGATTCAAATTTGAAATAAAAACAAAATGTGAAGATACTGTAAGTGACTAGGCTTGAGCAACAACAGTGCATGGATGTGTACAATGCCTGAAGACTTCAGCTATCGGTGCTAATAGCCACAAGTCAGTATATACATGACATTCGGTTTTGCTTTTTTTTTTTGGATAAAATTTAATACGATGTAGCACATTTAATGCGGGAATTACTTGATCTCTCACACTGCAGTTTACAGAAATATCGGGTGATTGCACGATCGTGAACAAAACCTGAGCCAAAGCTCTTAGTCAGTGAGATTTTCAACATACACTTATTTACTGTTATATTTTCAGCTGGTCATGTCAAGCATGGATCCAGTTAAAGTAAATAATAATAAATGAATAAATAATAAAGCTAAATGTCAGTGAGAAGAAAATGTCTCTGTAGGTATAATAAATACCAATGGATCTGAAATGTGAATGTTTCAATTAACTTGTGATTTTCTCTGGTTTATGAGATACAAAATCATTCAAATTTGAATGTCAGTTTTAACACACACAAACAACCTGGAGGTCAACACCAATATCCTCTGTATGAAATGCAGATGTGTGTGAGACTGTATTAATCCCTTTAATCACAGATCATTTGCACATGCACAATATAAACTGATAAAAGAGTATTAATCTCACATGCAGTAGATCGCTGAGATCCAGCAGCATGTCTTAAACAGCTTAAACTTTTTATTTAACCTTTGCACTGAAAGAAGTCAGTGTTACACATTTAAAGTCTTTTTATTTATTTATTTAATTAACTACAAGGGATTCCCTGGTGGTCTAGTGGTTAGGATGCGGTGCTTTCACCGCTGCGGCCCAGGTTTCATCCCCGGTGCGTTTGGAAGGGCATCCAGCGTAAAAACATGTGCCAAATCAAACATGCGGATGATCCATTGTGGCGAGAGAGATACAAACAAACAAGATCAGTGTTGCTGCACTTTTGCAATTAGCTCTGGTTTGCAAAAGGACACAGGTCAACACGCATATTTTTCCCTTTTAGTCATTTATTTGACTTTTTTGAAAACACAGAGGGAGAGACAGGGAGACACTTCAAATTAAGGGAGTTGATTACAAATTGGTACTCAATTGATTGCTCCAATCAGTTCCCTGCTCACTTTCTAAAGTCTCCATCACGTTTGTAAACAGGAGCTAAACTGGTTTTACCTTATAAATGTAGTCATAAATGTGTTCCCGAGACAAAAAGTTGTTCACAGCATAAAGTGCACAATTTTAATAATAAAATTTCATGTTAAACCATTTAAAATATCAGACACTACACCATTCTGAACATCTGTGCAGGAAGTTCAATTTAAATTAAAAGTAGGCATGATTCTGGGTTTGAAGTGGTGTAGAATTATCCAGTGCACCTTCTTAAACTTGTCAATGACTTCCTTCCTTGCGTCGGCGGTCAGAGAATGAATGCTCCATGTTTCTAACCACCACTCGGCTTAGCTTGGCTGCAAATTCACACACACACACACACACACACACACACACACACACACACACACACACACACACACAATCACACACAGACACACACATAGTCGAGTAGTTTTCTTTAAAAAAAAAAAATAAGAAAAAGGAAGGCATTTCTGCAAGATACCTTTGAGCCGAGTAAAATCTGCCATCAATTCAGACACGCGACGCCTAGCAAAGGGAGAAAGCGTGAGGTGAAACACTATGAGTGTAAAACACGTGTTCAATCTGAGCGCAGACTTACTGATTATCCAGAGCTATCCTCTTAATCTGAGCATCCAGTCCCACCACTCTTGCCTTTGCCTACAAGAACACACAATAAAAAAAGCCCTCAGGCACTTCATTTTATACAAAAACAGCCTGCAATTAACACTAAAAATCAACATTAACAAAATGATGGGGATCCAAGTGTCTGCTCATTTATGTTTACTGAAACACAGGGGTGGGGGGTACAAACCCGATTCCAAAAAAGTTGGGACACTGTACAAATTGTAAATAAAAATAGAATGCAATGATGTGGAAGTTTGAAATTTTAATATTTTATTCAGAATACAACATAAGCCCTATTCGGACGGGACTAGTTTTCCAAACGACGTTTGAGTTAGAATTATTTTCAGCCGACATCTGTCATTTCATGTATGGATTCGGATGGGACTAACATCTCCGTGTCTATTACGGAGGTAGGAGTGTCTGTGTTTTACATGCAGGTGTTGCACAAGACCACATGTACAGGATGCGTGTATTGCCTTTATGACTGAGCAGAAACTTGAATACCGGCACGCTAGGGTTAGTACGGTATTTCACGTTGACCAAAACACACAAGAAAACGCGTTTTGGAAAAAACATTTTCGGCAATCACAGACATTCGCATTCGGACGGGATTAGATTTCTCAGAGGACCGCCGAGTTTGCTGAAAACCAGTAGGAAATTTGCTCTGGAATTTTTACAGAGGTCGTGTGAGAGAAAGACAGACATGGCAGATTCGGACGGGATTAAAATCACAAAGTACGTCTGTGAAACAGAAATTTCTCTAACGAATAGGGCTATAGATGACATATCTGTCAGCACGCTTGAGCACTTCCGGCATTGCCGCCTCCATCACCGAGGAACCGCCCCCTTCCAACATATAAGGACGCCAGAATCCTCCAATCGGTGCCAGATTGTCTTTAGGCTTGCCCTGATTACTCTCCAGTGTAATTCTCCGTTAAGATTTTCTTTCTGTTACTAACCTGTTTCTGTTTGGCTATTCTGTCCTCCAGGTTCCCAACCGCGACAGCCTTGAGGCTCGGCTCTGTTCGCGCTGAACGCGCCCCGGTTCCCAGATCTGCTCTGTTCCCGGCCCGGCTCGGCTTTGCTCGGCTCGCGCTCAACGCGCTCCGACTTCCGGCTTGGCTCTGCTTGCGCTCAATGCGCTCCGGTTCCCGGTTTGGCTCTGCTCTGTTCGCGCATGACGCGCTCTGGTTCCTGGCCCGGCCCGGTTCCCGGACCGGCTCGGCTCTGCTCGCGCTCAATGCGCTCCGACATCTTGATGAAATGGTTAACAACATAGACCTTATCCTCACTAGCACATTAGACAATTTTCAGGGATCTGAAAATTGTGTTGCATCACAGTTTAGTAGTGAGGACTTCATGAATTTCTTCACTGAAAAAATAGATAACATAAAAAAAACAATTGTGGCGGTCCAACCTCTGACAGCATCTCCTGACATTATCTCGCCTACAGCTCCACATCTACACTGTTTTAGATGTATAGGACAGAAAGAGCTGTATAATATTATTACCAAAGCTAAATCAACAACATGTCAGTTAGATTACAATTCAACTCATCTATTAAAGGAAGTGTTATATACAGCTGGTGAGCCTCTTCTCAATATTAATAACTCCTCACTATCGTTAGGTCATGTCCCTAAATCCCTCAAGTTAGCAGTTATTAAGCCCCTCATTGAAAAAAAACCTAATATGGATCCAAACACGCTATCGAATTACAGACCAATCTCAAATCTCCCATTTATGTCTAAGAGTTTAGGAAAGATTGTCGCTGCCCAGTTATGTTCACACTTGCAAGAGAACAATATCTTTTGAAGAGTTTCAGTCAGGTTTTAGGCCCCATCATAGCACAGAAACTGCCCTAGTTAAAATCACTAATGACCTGTTTTTAGCTTCAGACCAAGGCTTCATATCGCTGTTGGTTTTACTAGATTTTAGTGCTGCATTCATCACTATAGACCATGATCTCCTCCTAGATCGTTTACAGAATTACATCGGCATTCAGGGACAGGCATTAAGCTGGTTTAAATCCTACCTGTCCGATCGTTACCATTTCGTAGACTTAAATGGAGAGCTATCCAGGTTAATGCTAGTAAATTATGGCGTGCCACAAGGTTCAGTTCTAGGACCCCTGCTCTTCACAATATACATGCTTCCGTTAGGAAATATTATTAGAAGGCATGGAATTAGCTTCCATTGTTATGCTGATGATACCCAGCTATATATCTCAACAAAACCAGGCAATACAGCTCAATCAGCTCGCATAACTGAGTGTGTTAAAGAAATAAGAGATTGGATGACCCATAACTTTCTACTTCTAAATTCTGATAAGACGGAGATTTTGCTCATCGGCCCAAAAACCAGTATACAGAAGCTCCAGCATCTCAACCTGCATTTAGACGGATGTTCTGTAACCACTAGTTCAATGGTAAAAGACCTGGGAGTTACTTTAGACAGCGACTTGTCTTTTAAAAATCACATCAATCAAGTTACAAAAACAGCCTTCTTTCACCTTAGAAATATTTCTAAGTTAAGAAAAATGTTATCTATATCTGATGCAGAGAAGCTTGTCCATGCGTTCATGACCTCCAGAATAGACTATTGTACTAGGTGGATGTCCTGCATCATTAATAAACAAGCTTCAGTTAGTTCAGAAATATCGGCTCTGCACGCTCGTTTTTCTGGCCCTGCTCTTCTTTGCATCCCAAAACCTGAACTTCTGACAGAATCAAATGTTTAAACTGATAAAATTGATCAACCTCACTCCCTCATAACAGACTTCACAAGCTGCATCAGTTCATACATAGACAAACACCCACAGGTGGTGGACAACGAAGATTTTAAGAAGTTAGTTAACATGCTGGAGCCAAAGTGTAAAATTCCGTCACAGCCATACTTTAGTCAAACGATATTACCAGCTGACCATAGTGCATCACAGATGGGTGGACTTCAAGAGCTACTCAGAGCTTTGTTTGCATAGTGAATGTTATTTTATGTTCATTTCATTTTATACTATATTATATATTTTTACTGTTATGATTAGAGGATAAATAAATATGACACGATTAATTTGTACATCAGTGTAATGCGCAATCATTGGTTAATAAATACTTATGGCACTTTTTCCACATCTTCGTTTGTCTTAGAGCAATAAATATTGCTAACTTTATACTGAGGTTTTATCGTACTGTGAGATATTTTTTTATATGTTTAAATCCTTACCCCCTGTTAGGAAGTTTTCCTATCTAGCTCGAAGGACCATATAAGGATTTTCACTATCTGGTGTGAGCTGATCAGGGGATTGTACTTGCCACAGCGTGTCAGTAAATACATGGTACAAGATTCAGAAAACTCAAACTTACTGGGTATAGGATTGATCGTATATGAGGTGATTCTTGCTGTCTTCTGTTAGCTACTGTTCAGTAGGTTGCGTGATACAGAATGCATGCTGCTGTTTAGTGTTCTGGCCTTTTATACTCTTGATGGAGGACTAAGCACTATGATGTCATAGGTAACTTGTCATGCTTGGTAAACTGTATGTCTGCCTCTAGTGGTAAAGCGTGGAAATACCAACCAAGAGAAAAGCTATGAAAGGAAGACGCTAGACCAGGGGTGGCCAACCCGCGGCTCTCGAGCCACATGCGGCTCTTTGCCTGGTTTCATGCGGCTCTTACGTTCATATCGAAGTTTGTGTTTATTTTTATTTTTTTATGTGCGCGTAGCTTCGCTTGAGTTTATTACGGTATTTTCGTCAAATACGCATGTGCGTGAGATGAAAATATCGCAAAGTTTCCCAGTAGGGGCAAGATCATTTAAGTAAACAATTTGTTTCAAGTTCGCTCTCAAAATGGCCGGAAAAAAATTAACAGCAAAACAAAAATATAAAGAAAACACAGGACGTTTTTAACAGAGTGGGAGAGTTTACCGTAAATTCCGGACTATTAAGCGCACCCAAATATAAGCCGCACTCACTGAATTTAAAAAAGATTTTTATTTTGAACATAAATACGCAGCACCTGTCTATAAGCCGCAGGTGTCTACATTGAAACCAATGAACTTTACACAGGCATTAACGAAAGACAGTGCCTGTTATACAGCTTGTATCTAAACAGTAGGCTACAAGAAAGTCATTGTTCACTGTCTTCCTCCTTCCTTTCACAACTCCTTTTTCGGGAGTTTTTCTTTTGGCATCGTTGTGCGTTTAAAAATCACCACCGGTGAAGCTTTTCTCCCGATGCCGTGCAGCTCAGAAAACAGGTGAAGTGTGTTTTTTCATGCCTGGTTGTTTTCAGTGTGACGAATGATTCGCATTTCCTGTTGACAGTCCAAGTGAGCAGCAGGTTAAACTTCAGAGGAACATCATCCATATTTATGATGTGGTGCGGCCCGATTCAGTGGGAGCACATCTAATTTAATATAAAAAATGTAATTGTTTCAAAAATGTCTCAGTGAAGTTGTTAAAATCTTGTCTCCTGAAAACGACAAACTAAAACGCATGGTATCAGACATTCAACTGTCCCGCCACACTGTTGAACACAGAATATCGGACATTAACACGGCTATTGAATCACAGTTGCGGCCCGGGTTCGATCCCCAGTCAGGGAACCAACCCCAGCCATTAGGGTTGCACAAGCCAGTGCACTTTTAGTGCCGGTCCCAAGCCAGGATAAATGGGGAGGGTTGCGTTAGGAAGGGCACCCAGCGTAAAAACATGGGCCAAATCAAACATGCGGATCATGAATACGGATGATCCGCTGTGGCGACCCCTAATGAGAGAAGCCAAAAGAAAGTTTTATTGAATCACAGTTGCACTCTGACTTTCAAACATGTGAGTATTTCAGTGTCGCATTGGATGAGAGTTGTATCATAGAAGACAAGCCTCAGTTGGCAATATTTGTATGGTGTCAAACGATTGTGTGATCAAAGAAGAACTCCTTGACAGAGGTGGGAAGTAACGAAATACTTCGTTACTGTACTTAAGTAGATTTTTTCGGTATCAGTACTTTACTCCACTATTTATTTTTCAGACAACTTTTTACTTTTACTCATTACATTTTTACACAAATATCTGTACTTTTTACTTCTTACATTTTCAAAACAGACTCGTTACTTTAGTTTTAATCCATTGATTTGGTGAAATATAATTTTTTTATTTTCACTGCGTGCCGATTTCAGCCGAACAACCGATTTCCTGTTACTGCGCGTTCAATCCACTGGTGTATAAATTACGGACTCTCACTCACCACAGAAGGCAGTAAGAAGTTTGGGGTTAACGTGGATGAGACAGAGGGAGTCAGTGATGTAAACATGACTGAGAACAGACACATTCCTGATCATCATCATGCTTGTGTTCTATATGTGGATCTTCAGCCTGGACACATTCATTAGGTAACAACATTTTTAATTAGTTTTGTATTAATATATATATATATATATATATATATATATATATATATATATATATATATATGTAACCGTATACTTCTGTGGTCTGCGTTGTGTTGAAAATAACCGACAGGAGAACGCCAGATTTGGTCTGCATAGAGAATGTATTTTTATATACAGATTGTCACAACAGCTTCAGCTCACACACCGTCAACACTCTTCCGCTCGGGAGAGAGAAGGAAAAGGGGAGAAAAGGAAGGTAAACAGAAAGGGAGGGAAAAGGTGAAAGAGAAAAGGCGGGAAGGGAAGAAAACAAAGGATAACCAACAAACAAGGCCAAAGTAAAACTAAATTTAACATACCAAAAAAAAATAACTCCATACACACTTATACAGATGAGCATATGAAATGCAACAAGATTGATTTCAAATATGGTTCGTCAATGCATACCTGCATAGAGAATGTATTTTTATATACAGATTGTCACAACAGCTTCAGCTTACACACCGTCAACACTGTCAACAAAAATAACATTCCAGAGTGCATAAATTCACATTTCTGTGTGTGAATTATTTTCAACCAATGCTAGCAATTAATCTTTAGCATGGAACACAGCATACCTCTTCCGCTCGGGAGAGAGAAGGAAAAGACCGTTAAAGAGCAATCAGCAGATATGGCTACCTGGACTGAACCACTTTGTTGTTAAAGGAAGGGGAAAGGAAGGTGAACCCATTATCTAATTACAGACCCCTAAAATGTATTTTACCAAACAGTGATGATTTCAACAAATATAGAACCACAGTGAATGCATAAACAAGAAAATTTAGTGAAATAAAACTATTTCAACCTTGTTACACTCACCCCCACTAATTTCACTAGATTTTCCATAACAACATGTACAACATACGAACGACTAATTTAAAATCAAAGAAAGAAGAGAAGGGGAATTTATAAACAAAATACTCAACTCTACAGTTAAATTACTCAGCTATCAGGTGTAACCCCTAATCATACAGACTGAAGAAAGTCCACCAACATTAATGCTGTTAAGGACTAGGAAAGGCAAAGGTTAGCTACTCCTTCACCCAACCACAGGAAGACATGCCATATACACATCAAAAGGTCACATCCAAGATTGCATAATTGTCTATCTTAATAGACCACACCCAATTTTTTTTTTTTTTTTTTAGAAAATTTAAAGCAACAAATAATTGCCAATAAATAAAAAAAATAAAATAAAAATACACACAAAACTATGTATTAACTCATTGTTTAAATTTCTCTAAAAGAGATTCAAAACAAAATAGGTTAGACAGTCAGAATGAGCTAATTAAACAGCTTTGCCAGTCTAACAGACTATATGCAATTATACATCATCCCTCTTCAAGTAAACAAAAAAATTAAATACATCAATAGATACAGTAACACAGAACAATAACAAAAAACAGTAATACCAAAGTAACCAATTACCCAGAACTCACAGTACCATTTTGTCTTTTCCTAAAAATATTCCTAACAAATTGATTAGACATAGTCTGAATAAGCCTATTTAACGGCTTTACAAGTCTGCCATGTCTAGTGCGAAAACCATCAGTCAGATCAGGTCTTTTCACTGACAATTCAGTCTTCTCAAAGGTTGATGGTTGTACAGTAGGAGAAGGCTCATTAACAGGGTTTCCTTTGGGAAATGCCATAACCTCCATGTCATACTCAGTACACAAAATGACACCTGATGCAGAATCATCCTTATCCCCACTCCTGCATTCAGAAGGGCCATAATCATGTATACCACATTCTACATGGGAGTCAACACCAGCAACATCACCATAACACTCAGTTGTTACCATGTTAACATCATTCGTCTGAGCAGTGTCATCACACATCACATTCCGCCCATCCAACTCATCAATGTCCGCTACAGGACATCCAGTGCTGTTAGAGAGGTCAGCAACCCATCGAGTAGTCCTTTCATCTGCAAGATGCTCAAAACTAGAACTCTCAAGTTCATCATCACTCAAACTGGATAACTGTTCCTCGACAGCGTCTGTATCAGGCAATGGGAGAAAGTCAACTGGCATAATCAGATTCCTATGAACAGTTTTAACAACACCAGAAGGGCTTCTGAGTTTGTACGTGTTTAACAAGGGATTTTGTCGATCACTATGTAAACTGTACTCTCCCAACGATCTGCCAGTTTCTTTTTCCTCTTTCACCTTTGTTAGCCAACAAAACTCTTTGACCAATATCAACAGGTTGTCCCTTACTCTTCTTGTTATACACTTCTGCCTGTCTACGTTGCTGTTTTCCTGAATGTGACTGAGCAAGTTTCATAGCCTCACAGAGGTCACGCTTGAGTAACTGCACATACTTGTCAATGTCAACAGTTTCTCCATTCAAAAGTACACTTTCGAACATAAGGTCAACGGGTAGTCTCGGAGTACGGCCGTACATGAGAAAGAAAGGTGAAAAACCTGTTGTCTCATGAACTGTACAATTATATGCAAAAGTCAAGGTGTTCAACATCTGCGCCATCTGACTTTAGATCTGGGGGGCAGTGCACGAATCATGTTACCAAGAGTGCGGTTCATCCTTTCCACCTGACCATTGCCCATTGGATGGTATGGTGTGGTGTGAGTTTTGTCAATACCAGCCAACTGACACAGCTCCGCAATCAACAAACTCTCAAAATTGGCACCCTGGTCAGAGTGAATGGTAACAGGAAAACCATACACGCAAAAGAAATTGTTCCAAAGAACCCGTGCCACTGTCTTTGCGGATTGGTTAGGGCAAGGATATGCACACGCCAACTTTGTAAAATGGTCAGTGACTACTAAAACGTCAATAGTCTTATTGTTGTGGTCTTCAGCCGACCAAAAGTCTATGCAGACTAATTCAAGTGGAGACGAAGTGGCAATGGAAACTAATGGGGCCCTAGCCTCAGGCTCAGGAGCCTTGCTCACAATGCATCTCTTACAGTTGTGCACGTAGTCTTTGACATCTTTCTCCATTGTATCCCAATAAAACCTCTGTCTGGCCAACCCTAATGAGCGCTGCTGACCCTGATGGCCTGCATCATCATGAATGCCTTTCAACACTGCCATTCGAAGCGATTCAGGTACAACATATTGGTAAGTTTTCTGTTTTGTCACTGGGTGCTTGGACACACGATACACTATCCCCAGGCGTGTGTTCAGTTTACCCCACTGTCTCAATATCCTTAACGTCCCACGTGATTCATGAACTTTTCACGTCTTGAGGACGACGACCACGGTCTATAAAAAACTTGACCCGGCCAACAACAGCATCATTAACTTGTTCAGTAAGCAGTTCAGTATGGTTGAAAACAGGAACAGGATTCTGCCCCACTGCAACAAGAGACTCTAGGTACTGCACATGTGAAATTGCTCTCACAGTACCTGCATCTTTCCAATGCTGATGTGTTTGCATGACAGCAGAAATCTCATCACTGCTCACTCGTACACTTCCTGCAATACAAACAGCTTCACAGGTAGCATCTTGAGTCTCAAACTGAGCATTCACATCCCTCAACTCTGGTAGCGCTGCGGACAGCGAAACATATTCTGAACATCATCCTTTTGAAAATTGGCCGCCTGCTTAAGAAGGGTGGAATATGGAGCCCTAGTCAATCTGTGCAAAATTTTAGACTGCACAAAAGGCTTTCTACTGAGGGCGTCAGCTACCACATTCTTAGTGCCTGGAATATACTGGATGTCAAAATCGAATGGTGCCAGCTGTGCCACCCATCGCTGCTCGCAGGCATCCAACCTGGGCTTGGTCAGTATGTACTTCAAGGGATTGTTGTCGGTCCACACAGTGAACCTATGACCACGTAACCAGTGGCTAAATTTATTACAAATCGCCCATTTCATTGCAAAAAATTCATCCAACTCCATCAAATCAGCCTCTGTCACCTTGACTATGGCTTCCACTTTGTCCGGATCCCTCGAAATTCCATCCTGGGAAATCACATGCCCTAGGAATTTGACTGAACGCTTTAAAAACTGACATTTTGACAGTGAGAGTTTCAAGTTATGTTCTTTCAGGCGTCGAAACACCATCTCCAAACGAGCCAAGCTCTCTTCTTCGGTCTTGGCAAACACCAACAAATCGTCGAGATAACACAGAAGACTTAAAAAGTTCTGGTCACCAAATATAGTCAACATCATGCGCATAAATGTGGCTGGACTATTACACAGCCCTTGCGGGAGACGATTGTATTCGTAGTCCAAGCGGTGACGAAAATGCTGTATACTTCCTGTCGTGTTCATGTAGGGGTATGTTGTAATAGCCAGCCGTCAAGTCCATGGTGCTAAAAAACATGTTTCCCCCCAACGCAGCCAGAACGTCACTCTGATGTGGAAGCGGATGGGCGTCTTTAACAGTTCTGGCATTAAGCCATCTGAAATCCGTGCAGATTCGCAGATCGCCATTTTTCTTCCACACCAGAACCAAGGGAGAGGCAAATTCACTACAAGATTTACGAATAATTTCTTTTGCCTCCATCTCATCCAAAGTTTCTTTCAGCTTATGATAATGAGCAGGCGACATTCTGCGGTATGGCAACCTAAATGGTCGGTCATCTGTTAATCTAATACGATGGCAGAAATCCGCCTCACCACAATCCAGATGATGTCTCGAGAAGACAGACTCATATGCCTCAATCAAATTAACAAGTTTCTCTTTACACTGTAAGGACACTTCACAATCACCAATTGGAATGGAGCTAAGCCCTAGCTTTTCCATCTTATCATTCACATCAATGATGTTACTGCATAAGCTTCTGGCAGTAAGGCTACAGCAGGAACTATTACTTTGCACTTTCCCCACATTTTGATGAACAGTCACAGTGTCAGAAAACTGATCAAAGTCCTCCAAAGCAATGCAGGGGAAAACATCTGCAATTTTCGAGTTCCTACGTAATGTTATTTCTGCTGAAGTGGGGTTGATAATTTTCATGGC
The DNA here is from genome assembly GCF_014805685.1 of Silurus meridionalis. Lineage (NCBI taxonomy): Eukaryota > Metazoa > Chordata > Actinopteri > Siluriformes > Siluridae > Silurus > Silurus meridionalis. Next base: position 28,109,395 of record NC_060885.1, on the reverse strand, counting down.
AGCCACCCATCTCCCCACAGTGGAGACACTATCCGCCCAACCATTATCTGTTTGTTCACACATGGGGATGCACATGGCTCAATGAGTACCATACTGCCAGCTGATAATACGGAACCCGTGGGCAATCGACCCCACACCAGATGTTCAGTCATAGGTCAAGAATTACAGAACTTTTCAACTTCAGAGTTCCAACCTTGTCTGGGATGGACTCTCGCCATCTCTCTAGGTTAGACAGAAGACGAAGAAACTGGCTACTGTCATTCTGGCATGGTGAATCAGGATTACTCATAACACACCAAAATCCATCATTTGACTTGAAATGCCTGATAAGCGGCTTAAGTACATTTGTACCTAAAACAATGGGATCAATCTGTCCTTTTACAAACAAAACTGGGACTAAAAACTTGTACCCATAAACCTCAAGTTTCAAATCACATAGTCCTAAAGGACTGGTTTGTTTTCCCCCACAACCCACTAAAACAATATCAGCAGGGGCCAGCATGTCCTCAGTCATCACGCCTGCTTGTTTTAACATGGGTATTATGTCTGCACTAATGGTAGTTGCCATCGACCCAGTATCCATCATGCCTTGTATCTCAACCCTATCCTGCACTAACACATTAGTGTAGAACAAACTTTCACTTTGAGATGTTCTCATGGTATTTTGCACGATTACCTTGCTAAACTTCGGGACATTTTCGCACAAGAAAGCATATACAGATTCAATATCATCACTATCAAAGGAGGTTGAACTCATGTGCCTACCATCGCCCTCCTCCAGATGGAGGCTCACTAGTTTCCCTGAGGGGAAATTTGACTGTGACCGTCAACAGCAGCAGTCGAGCTGTTTGGCATAACCTGTGACGTAGTCATCCCACAGATGTCATGTGTATGACCAGGACGATAGCAAGTGAAACACAATTTGTGCAACCTACAGTGAGCAATTGTGTTGTGGTCATTACTCTGACAGACTTTACACACTAGTGGTCTCTTAGCATTCGGTTTATGCACCACTGCCCTGGTGGACTGTGTGTTACATGTCAGTGCTTTCTCCAGCATATTCAGTATCCTATCCATCGTGTTACCTTCACGTGTTGTATGATCAGGCTCAACTGCACTCCCAGGAGCCCTAACAACTTCAGTTTTACAAGGTGGTGTACCACTCATATCATTACTAACAGCACTAGCTGTTTGTTGAGAGAATTGACACTCATATACTTGGCGGTTTCTTACAAATTCATCCAAACGATCCTGTACCTCTGCAGCGGTCCACTCACGCTGTGTTTTGCTTAAAAACATCATTGAGAGATCTTTATCAGGACAATTACGTATGAACATAACGGCAATCTCCATGTCCCGATTTTGCAACGTTCTACCCTCACTTTTAAGATGCTGTTCAGCTAGGTCAGCAGCTTTGTTTAATCTAATCCAAAAATCAAAAGGCCCCTCATTTTGATATGGCTTAGTAGCGTAAAAATCAGCCAGGGGAAGCCCTGTGGATACGACACCCCCGAAGTGTTGTTTGAGGATACGGAATACCATATCTACATCGCCAGCCCTACAGACTGAGACACTGTTGCGTAACCATATCTGAACAACATCCCTTGCCCGCCCATCAATTTGTTTATGATCTCATCAATGCATTCTCGTTTGGAATAATTGCCTTTTTCAAGGTAGGTCTTCATCAAATCTTCCCATTCAAAGATCGAACACTTATCTGAACTATCGCCACGAAAATATGGTGGCTCTTTACCACTTTTCAGCACAAGATTCATCTTTGAAGCATCAATGATGGTGGTACCACACGGATCCACACGGGAACACCTCTGACAATCATAACACCAGTTGGAGTTAGTTAGCTGATTGTTAGGAAACAAGCTGGATTTAATCGACTGACTGATATCAGAGCTCAGTTGTTTTACTTGATCGTTAGATAGCGCTAAAGTAGGTTCTGATAAACGTATTTCAAGTGGCGGTATGTCATCAGACGCTGGAGTAGAAAACCGTACTCTATTAGCATCAGAATCAATGTCATTCATCTTCCCAGGAGTACATGAACCACTAAATGGCAAAACCCCTCTGCCTCTCCCAACATGATAGCCACCAAAATCTCTGGCATCTTTGTTAGAATGCATCATTAATTAACATACCAAAAAAAAAAAAATTTCATTCAAAACTGCGTAAATGATATTATACTTTTGCACTGTTTACTTTACAACTCTACTAAATCGATCAATAACTTAAAACATTCGAGAAATTATCAAATCAAATCTATGTTCACTTAGAACGTCTTTAATCTTGAAAATAAAAGAGTACCGTAACCTTAGTCCATGCTACTTGACGTGAAAAGCAGTAAAAACGACGTCTCCTCGACGAATTAGAAAAGCAATGATGTCTGACGTCTCCTCGATGAAGTGGAAAAGCGGTGAAGTCCGGCGTATTCTAGTCTGTGCAGCAACCTCGGGAGTTCGGCAGCCGCTGAACAATCGCACGTGTCACGGCACCAGTGTAACCGTATACTTCTGTGGTCTGCGTTGTGTTGAAAATAACCGACAGGAGAACGCCAGATTTGGTCTGCATAGAGAATGTATTTTATATACAGATTGTCACAACAGCTTCAGCTCACACACCGTCAACACTGTCAACAAAAATAACATTCCAGAGTGCATAAATTCACATGTTTCTGTGTGTGAATTATTTTCAACCAATGCTAGCAATTAATCTTTAGCATGGAACACAGCATACATCTTCCGCTCGGGAGAGAGAAGGAAAAGACAGTTAAAAGAGCAATCAGCAGATACTACCTGGACTGAACCACTTTGTTGTTAAAGGAAGGGGGGGAAAGGAAGGTGAACCCATTATCTAATTACAGACCCCTAAAATGTATTTTACCAAACACTGATGATTTCAACAAATATAGAACCACAGTGAATGCATAAACAAGAAAATTTAGTGAAATAAAACTATTTCAACCTTGTTACATATATATATATATTTGGCTTTTAAAATGATTTTAAATGGCACAAAATTTTGTCCTTTCTTTACTTAGATATAAAATAAATAAATTAACTCCAGATAAAAATATTTTTAATCAGTAAACTCTTGTTTTATTTCTGAGTCTCAAATCAAACACCAGCGTTTTGTGGGTTTTTCCCTCATAATGGCGACGCAAACTTAAATTACTGTCTGTTAGTGTTAAGATGGTTTTCACACTATCTCACACACATCTCTTTGTCTGTTCAGTGTCTATAGAATATTTACGATGTTAGTCTGTAAGGTAAACAGGGAGCCTTATCTGGGCTCACACATCTCCGGCTAGTATATCCTCTTGTCTAAACAGGAAACAAGTTTAGGACAGCCTTTTCTCTGTATGTGTATACACGTATATACGTTCTGCTACCTGCAATAAACAGAAGAGGAAGAACATGCATTCTGTGTGCTGTGTATTTCTTCTTCCCTGATATCAGAAAGGCACCACAGGCATAACAGGTCATATGGAAAACCTCTCCAAGAATTAAGTTTCATTTGGGCATGATAAAAATCTAACAGTGTCTTTATTGATCGTACAGATAAAAACAATACATCATTTAAATCTGTAAAATGTCTATAATTTTATATATATAAAAGCTTCCTGACTTGACTTGAAGAGGTGCATTTTCTCCGGTATCACCTCATTAACTGTCCATATGTAAGTAAAAACACTGGGCTCCTAACTATAGAAAAGCCAAGAGTCCAATTAGCAAAGGCTTGTTTGCCTCTCCTGTATTGGTGTAATGGTCAGTGCAGTGGTTGCTGCTATCTGACTCACCCGGTTCAATTCCTACCCCTTAGCTCTCCTTTAAATTGTTTAAAAAGAACGAAAAAACGTTTAAAAAAGTATCGACTTAGTTTTGCATATATATAGGGAAAAATTCTGCCTAAAACCTATCAGCCTCACTTTTTCTGAGGCTGTGAAGCAGCAGGTCTTCACAGCCTTTGTTTACAGTCAACTACCTCATTGCTCACCAGACACTACTTTCCACACAGCGCACCCAGTGTGGGGACAAGCCAGATTCGAACCAGCAACCTCTGAGCTCAGAGGCAAGGCTTTTATCACAAAGCTATCAAGTCCCACAACACACCTTCTTTTTTTGGGGGGTTTATCGTTTGTTTCATGCTTCAAAGCAAGAAATTCCGACAAGACAGAAACCAGGATTCGAACCCTGAACCCCACCAACAGCGAAATACCAGTCTTAACCCACTGAACCATCGGGAAGGACCGGCTCTGACGGTTGTTTAGAACAGGTCTATCTTTTCTTTCAAACCATCAACACAAGAATATAATGCTAAAGACAGACGTAGGAAGCAAAGCCATGACGTGACTAGCAGGGACAAAGCAGGATTCGAACCCTGATTCACACCATAAGCGAGGCACCAGCATTAACCCACTGAACCATCAGGAAGGACAAGCGGGAAAGCTTGTTTAGAGCAGGTCTATCTTTCTTTTTAACCCCTCAAAACAAGAATATGAATATGTAGGAGTCAGGAATTTAATGAATAGCAGACAGAAAGCCAGGTTTGAACCCTGACCACCAACATTAGCAAAGTACCAGCCTTAACCCACTAAGCCATCAGAAAAAAACAGGATGGGAAGCTTGATTAGAGCAGGTCTATCATTCTTTTCAAACCATCAACACAAGAATTTAACGGTAAAGGAAGATGTAGGAAGCGAATACAGATGTAAGTAGCACAAGTTAAACCTACATTGTAAATTACAGGAAGAAAGCAGGATTCGAACCATGAGCCCCACCACCAGCAAGATACCAACCTTAACCCATAGAACCACTGATGAGGACAGGCTAGGAAGCTTATTAAGAGCAGGTCTATCTTTCTTTTCAACCCATTAAAAATAAAAATATATCACTAAAGAAAGATGTAGGAAGTGAATCCTGATCGTGACTGGCAGACAGAAAGCAGGATTCGAACCCTGAACCCCACCAAAAGCAAGAAACCTGATTTAACCCACTGAACCATCAGGGAAGACAGGCCGAAAGGTTGTTTAGAGCAGGTCTATCTACCTTTAAACCATCAACACAAGAATATAAAGCTAAAGAAAGATTTAGGAAGCAGGAACATAACCTACATCACAACTAGCAGGCTTCAAACCCTGCTCCTCACCATCAGCGGGACACCACCCTTAACCCACTGAACCATGGAAGTGATCAGGCTGGGAAGCATGTTTAGATGAGGCACAAGCCTTAAACCACTGAGCGACCGCTGCTGAAAAGCATGTGTGCTTTTTGGAGGGTTCATACTTTGTTTCATGCCAGCACAGTAAGAAAGAAGGCATGTAGGACTGGCTTTGAAACCTTATCACCAGCGTGGACTATATTAGGGACCATGTTCAGGCACAAGCCTTAACCCACTGAGCTACCACTCAAGTGCCTTTTTTTGGTGGAGTTATCTTTCATTAAAGACCAGGAAATCAAGAAATTAATCCAACACAGAAAGGACAGAATTGAAATGTTTTCAGATTGGACAAGGTCAATTGATTGATCAAACTCTCAAACTCATCCTCGTGGGGATACTGACATTAAGACACTAGGCTATCACATCCATCCATCTATCTATCTATCTATCCATCCATCCATCCATCCATCCATCCATCCATCCATCCATCCATCCATCCATCCATCCATCCATCCATCCATCCATCCATCCATCCATCCATCTATCTATGATGTGAGGTCCAGTTAACAGCTAAAACAGGTAGCATTAATAACTACTTTTTACTTAAGTACATGTCAAAGCCAAAACTTCTTTACTTTCACTTAAGTAAAAAAGTTTAATCAGTACTTCAACTTTTACCAGAGTATTTTAAAACATGAGTATCTGTACTTCTACTTAAGTAAAGGATGTGTGTACTTTTGCCACCTCTGCTCCTTGATATTGTGCAATTAAAAGACAGAACCCATGGCATAGATGTAAAAGAAACAATGATGGCTGCATTTGCGAAAGCAAATCTGCCCATACCGAAACTAACTGCAAGTTTGTGAGAGTTTGTGTGTGAGACAGTGCACACAATGTTCATTGTTAAAAATGACTGGCCTTAGTCTTAGTACTGTAGGAGTCAATTTCTGTCATTATCATGTTGGTGTGTGACATTTACAATAAATCTGGCTGAGCAGATGTGTGTGTGTGTGTGTGTGTGTGTGTGTGTGTGTGTGTGTGTGTGTGAGAAAGGGATGGGTGATGTTCATGTGTGCCCATGTGAATGATGTGGCTCTTTGCGGTAACACAGTAAAAAATGTGGCTCTTGGTCTCCGACTGGTTGCCACCCCTGCGCTAGACTATTGGGAAAATATACATGGAAAAAATTTAATAAAACCTGACTCAGTGATTCTGACTGATGGCCCACCACTGCTGTAACTGTGCTAGCAAATCCCTTCTGCTACATTAACATGCCAACTTCAATATTTATGATCTGAAAATGAAAATACAGCACCAAGCAAACAAGCAAGCACCAGAATCAAATAATATACAGTCAGTTTCATAATTCTTTGGACATTGACCGTAAGGGCTAATTTAGTTCTCAGCTGCAGAATATTGAAATTGAAGTATATTGAAATGTATTAAAGTGTAAACAAATTTTTTGAGGGTATTTACATCCAAACTGGGTAAACTGTGTAAGAACTAAGCATTGCTTATACAGGTATTCGTCGACTTACGACCACGATTGGTTCCGACAGACCAGTCGTAACACGATTTGACCGTAAGTTGAGTAGGCTATATGTACAGTACTGTGAAATGATGTTATAAAAATCTTTAAGTAGTATTTTATCATAATTTTCTTTCATTATTGTTATACTGTATATATCATAATTTTCTTTGTTAATTTTATGCCATTTGTATCATCTCTACACCATTTCGTTTCTTACTGTCGTATGGCTAGCGATTGTGGTCGTAAAGTCGAATGGTCGTAAGTCGACGACTACCTGTGGGTTCTTTCAACATGTGTCATTGTACTTTTCTGACACGAGGGTGGATGATAAGGTTGTTCTCTCTTACTAGTATTTCTCACTATTGGTAAATAAACCGTTTCTCCTTAAAAGAATATTTTAACTTGGTAGTCTTCACGTTCATCAACTCTTCCGGTTTTTTTTTTAGCTTTCTCCTTGCTGTTGGCTCCATTTGTGATTTCATCTGCTGGTTTTACCTCTGGTGGTATTGCTGCAGGATCCCTCGCATCATCAATGATGTCATCAGCAGCCATTGCTAATGGCGGCGGTGTGGCATCAGTAAGCCTGGTCGCTACCCTGCAGTCTTTGGGTAATCACAGATATCAACTTTTCCTAAAATGTTCTTGCTTGTTGCTTAAATAAACTTTACTGCATCATTCAATCAGTTTTTCTTTTTAATGATCACATTCTCTTGGTTGAACATATACACAGTTACATGGGCTTGGGGTGATGGTGTGATTGTGATGCTATAGTCCTTACAATTCCTGAAACTGAACATTAATTTTTAGAAAACTTTTTTTAAAATGTGTTAAATGGATCTCATGCGGAGATATGAGTTTATTTGGGACGAAAATGTCTGCATTTTGATTTAAACATATAAGAGGTGTGAGATTTTTAATTCAGAAAATAAATAAAAAAACAAATCAAGAACCATCATGTGAATTAAAAAGGACATTAATTCTTAATGCTACAATTAATTCTAATATTTTGCTCTTTTAAAATTTATATTACATTTAAGTTCAAGGTTTCAAAAAGACCTCACCAGACAAGACAACTAAAGCGAAAGATTCTTCTTTCAGTGATTTTCAGGAAACTAGGTTCACAACTTCCAGTTGAACATCTGACCGGTGGTATTACAATTATTTCATAGGGATAAATTTATTCATTTTAATTGAGGGTTAATTGGATTGTCTCAATAAAAGCAAAAACAACTGGGCTTTTTAAAAATTATTAAATTGCATGCTAATAAGCTGATGCGAAGGACCTACGGTATAATTATAACATCCCAACATCACTAAGACACAAACGGCAATACAATCGTGAAATCAGCTCTATAGCTGTATATACTATGTGTCCGTGTGAAATGGTGCTGTAGGACCACTCGTGTAATCCCCCCTTAAATTCTTCTCTTTTCAAATAAGAAATGGCGTTGGAGCGCGACGTGGCTTTTTTTGTTCACCAGGTTTTAAACTCTGGTAATAATTGAGGGCCTGAATTCACACGGCAAAGGGTGATGAACTTCCCAAACTGGATTAAAGCGATCTGTTTGCGCAGGCCCCTTTTAACTGCCACTGGATCATGACCATTACATTAATAAAACTGAGACCTACCGCTGTGTAAAAAAAATAGGAACCAGCATATCTCTCCATTTAAAACAGTAGAAACTTTCACACGTGCTTCAGATCTTTTTTTATTAGTGGATATCTTACAAAATGAAAACCCAAGAGTTTTAAAGCAGCAGCATAATTTATGCATCTAAAAGAAATCAAATAAAGCACTTAAACCTTCTTTTAAATTAATAGCATTACTTCGAGGCTCCAATGGGTATCATGTTCAACAATTTATACAGAAGTATATATTTATACAGAAGTCGTGACGTATGCTGACGTCCCTCGATGGGCGCTCTCTCTCTCTCATTCTCTTTTTTGGATATAAAATGACAGCGCAGCAGCCTGAAAGGTTTTCGCGAAATGCCATACTATAGTACACCAGAGAATGCTCTAATAAGAGCTAACAGTAAGTGTTCCCGACCTCTGTTTCTTTTTTCATCATGAAGCAATCATCTGGATTATGATAGGGTGGGGGTGGAGCATTTGGCAATAAAGATGGTTTTGGCTTGGCTTTGGTTCTGGGCAGAGACTTAAGTTCTCTTTTTGAGTTCGATATAGAGTAATATTCATCCCAGATTGGTTTCATTTTCACCCATTTTTTTTAACAACTATCACCCATGAAAGAATAATCCCAGTTAGGATCACCCAAACCTTCATAAATTTAGGAATGTGCAGATTTCAGGTATTGAGATTTAAAAGTACCACCACAAGGATAAGTCAGAAATTGAGGTTGTGATTCAGTCCACCCTGCTAAATTGTCTAGCCAGGGGGTAATATAAAAGGTGAGCCCACAACGATTTATCCTGGTTTAGGACATTTTGTCCCAGAATTACCCAATGTCCAATATAGGTACAGCTGTCTGACAATGTTAGATACAAAGGTTGGAGGCCAGAGATCGAGATGGATAAGGCAGTTTAATAAAATTTCGAAGTCGCAAGTTACTGTGACTACGGATCAGCGCGATGGTACAACGTCGACAACAAATTAGCTTACTACACGAGGTCCGTGCCTACACTTTCAACGGTACGACAAGATACCAAATCAGTACAACACGGATATCAGCATACGAGGTGAGTGCCTACACTTTCAACGGTATCACAGGATACCAAATCAGCACTTACCCGAATGCTGATATCCCGGACGAGCCCCCAAGAACTGTAAAGAAGTGTTTTATCCTCTGCTTCTTGGGCAGGATTTCCTTCTGTCGCATGGACTGGATACTCTTGAATTCAGCCTTTCCTCTCGATCTCTGCTCTCCTATGTATACGGGGAAGTCTCAATGAAACACACGAGTCAGCTTTCAGAGAGAAGTTCCAAAGTTTACTGTCTCACACATGAAGATATACTTCCAAAGAGAAGGAGAAAAAAGGGGGTGGGCTGCCATGTGTGTGTGTGTGTGTGTGTGTGTGTGTGTGTGTGTGTGTGTGAACAGAAGAGAAAGTTGGGAGAGACAACTCCACCAGGTTATGCTGAGCCTGCAAAAGATAAGCCTAAAACAGAAATACAGGAACCACTGTGTGTGTACGAGCAAAGTAACATATGCCACAAAACGATAGTTCAGGGTATGGTCAACAGAAGCATACAAAAAGGTTATTTTAGAAGCATACAACAAAATTACTATACCTACTAATGGCAACAAGATACATATAAGATACATATACAACTCCACATCTGGTCATGTTATTCGTTTGGCAAAAGCAACAAAACGCAGGTTAGCCACACCAAAAGGCGACAGTTTGGGTTTTCTCACAGCGTAGGCGTATGAAGACAGGATAAAGACAAGAACTGAGTGTTCTGGGTCAACCTAATCTAGGACTAGTGATCAAGGATATCTCACAGATGAGTTCAGTAATATAAATGATTTATGTGGAAAGTCTGTGAGAAAGTCAATCATTATAGTATATCGGAATGTTGGCTCAAAACATGAAGGTTTAATTTGGTCATTTTGTAGTTTTATGGAATTTATTTTAATTTCCTTGATTATCTGTAAACCCCTATTTAACTGGCAGCCTAACTTCCAGTTTCACTGACTCTGCAAGATGGTGGGCCGTTCTAAAGTGACTGAAAGCTTCCGGCAGCAGGTTGTCCAGATGAAATCCAAAGAGATGACCCTATCAGCCATAGCAAGACAAGTTGGTCATTCCAAATCTGTTATTTCAAGAATATTGAATCTTTACAACATCACAAACTCATTCAAGTCCGCCAAGAAGGCTGGTCGTCCATGGAACACAAATACAAGAGAGGACAGGATACTGCGGAGGATCTCAATGGGCAATCGTTTCCAGACTGCAGCTGGAATTGCTCACCAGTTCAGCGCTGAACAGGGTAAGGATCTGTCTCGTCATACAGTGTCTCTACGTTTAAGAGCGTTTGGACTGAAAGCCCACTCTGCAGTGACCAAACCTCTCATTAGCAGAAAGAATCAAAAGGCTAGACTAAGCTTTGCTGAGGAGCATGTTGTGTGGACAGAGGAGAACCAAAGTTCACTTCAGTGATGAAAGCAAGTTTAATTTATTTGGGTCCGATGAGAAACATTATGTTCGGCGACAAACTGGAGAGAACTGAACCCAAAGTGTGTAAAGAAGTCAGTGAAAAGTGGAGGAGGAAGTGTCATGGTTTGGGGCATGTCTGCAGCAGGAGTTGGGCCTCTTATACAGCTACATGCCAGAGTGAATGCAAATGTTTATCAGAATCTTCTTCAACAACATATGGTTCCTTCCCTATGTTCATCACCCAATCAGCCCGCAGTGTTCATGCAGGACAACGCTCCATGTCACACAGCAAAACAGGTAAAGCAGTTCCTTGAAACTGAAAACATTGAAATAATGACATGGCCTGCCCAGAGTCCTGATCTCAACCCAATAGAGAACCTCTGGAAAATCCTTGGCGACAAAGTTATGGCCAAGAAACCCACTACAGTCACCGAACTGTGGAGGAGACTGGAAGAAGAGTGGACCAAAATCACACCAGAGCAGTGTGAGAGACTAGTGCTATCCTGTGGCTGCAGATGTGCTGAAGTCATTCAGAGCAGAGGCCTGTACACTTCCTACTAATTGCTGACTGTTGTAACCTTCAGAAAATTTTGTTGTAATCTTTTTCCATGCTACAGTCATTGTTGTTCTCTAATTTTGATCAGTGTGTTTTCTGCAAAATAATTTTTTTTTGGAAATGCCTTAGTTATTTTGTGGAAAAGGTGTTCTGGTAGCATGGTATAGACAGGACAAAAACTCCTTCAACTGTTGAGCAGTGAAGATGACATTATTTTAGAATTGTTCAATTGTTTATAAATTGTTCTCTAATTTTGATCGCCAGTGTATACAGTGAGGAAAATAAGTATTTGAACACCCTGCTATTTTGCAAGTTCTCCCACTTAGAAATCATGGAGGGGTCTGAAATTGTCATTGCCACATGACTTTCTCCCATGACTCCTCTGGATCATCCAAATGGTCATTGGCAAACTTAAGACGTGCCTGGACATGTGCTGGTTTAAGCAGGGGAACCTTCCGTGCCATGCAAGATTTCAAACCATGACGTCTTAGTGTATTACCAACAGTAACCTTGGAAACGGTGGTCCCAGCTCTTTTCAGGTCATTGACCAGCTCCTCCCGTGTAGTTCTGGGCTGATTTCTCACCTTCCTTAGGATCATTGAGAGGTGAGATCTTGCATGGAGCCCCAGTCCGAGGGAGATTGACAGTCATGTTTAGCTTCTTCCATTTTCTAATGATTGCTCCAACAGTGGACCTTTTTTCACCAAGCTGCTTGGCAATTTCCCCGTAGCCCTTTCCAGCCTTGTGGAGGTGTACAATTTTGTCTCTAGTGTCTTTGGACAGCTCTTTGGTCTTGGCCATGTTAGTAGTTGGATTCTTACTGATTGTATGGGGTGGACAGGTGTCTTTATGCAGCTAACGACCTCAAACTGGTGCATCTAATTTAGGATAATAAATGTAGTGGAGGTGGACATTTTAAAGGCAGACTAACAGGTCTTTGAGGGTCAGAATTCTAGCTGATAGACAGGTGTTCAAATACTTATTTGCAGCTGTATCATACAAATAAATAGTTTAAAAATCATATATTGTGATTTCTGGATTTTTTTTTAGATTATGTCTCCCACAGTGGACAAGCACCTAGGATGACAATTTCAGACCCCTCCATGATTTCTAAGTGGGAGAACTTGCAAATTAGCAGGGTGTTCAAATACTTATTTTCCTCACTGTATATAATTACAGACCAGGCATAACATTATGAGCAACTGCCTAATATTGTGTTGGTCCCCCTTTTGCTGCCAAAACAGTTCTGACTCATAGAGCATTAACAGCTTCAACCTCTTCATCAATTTGTGCTACAGAAACTCGTCTGTTGGATCAGATCACACAGACCAGCCTTCACTTCCCACGTGCATCAATTTACCTTGGCCACCCATGATGATGACACTGTTCCTTCCTTGGACCACTTTTGATAGATACTGCAAACCAGAAAAAGCCCATTAAAGCTGCAGTTTTGAAGATGCTCTGACCCAGTTGTCTAGCCATCACAATTTGTCAAACTCGCTCAAATCCTTACGCTTGCCTGTTTTTCCTGCTTCTAACACGTCAACTTTGAGGACAAAATGTTCACTTGCTGCCTAATACAGGTAGCCCCGACATACTTCTTATGTGATGATGCAGTGGACAGACTGGTTCAGGAAAGACCTTTACCATGCTGGGTGAGTTACACACCATTACACACCGAGGCTCCGTCTTCATGTCAGTGTACAGTGCTGATGAACTCTGTGTGTGCATGTGTGTGTGTGGCTGCATTTGCCTGAACAAGCTAAAAGATTTCTCTGATGAGCTGTGTGGTGTTATTCCTCGTAGCATTGAGCATTTATTCCTCCTTATCAGCAGAGAGGTGGAAAAGGTGAGCTGTGTCACTCAACCACCCATCAAACACTCAACCTGCACTGTACCTGCAATGCATTGTGGGATTGTAGCAACTAGATGTTCTGGTTTAACACACTGTGTCATTTAGGTGGGTCATGATTACAAAGTGCTGACTCTGTTTCTAGAGTTGCCTATAATTGTGTGTGTGTGTGTATATATGTGTGTGTGTGTGTGTGTGTGTGTGTGTGTGTGTGTGTGTCTGCGCAGTCTGCAGTAACAAAGCGATTCTGGTGTAAATGTTCTTTTATTGAGATCTACAATGAGCAGATCTTTGACCTCCTGCACAGCGCCTCAGCATGTCGGCCTCTCAGAGAGGACAAGAAGAAAAGAGTGTCTGTGCAAGGAGCAGTGGAGAACTATGCAGCTTCAGCTGCAGGGGCTTAACCGGTAAACACACAAACACACGCACCACAACTGCTTATGGGCAGTATGTGTGAATCAGATTTTAACATATTCCATATTTTAATCAATTAGATGTAATCATTTGTAATCATTGTTGCCCGCGCTTGTGTGTAGATGTTATCTAAGGGGTTGAGTAAACGGCACATAGCATCCACGCCAAGGAATCGTGTGTCGTCTTGCTCTCATGCAGTTTTTACAATAACGCTGGAGTCCATCGAGATGCGAGGAGAAGAAGTGGTGAACATCAGAAAAACTAAACTCAACCTGGTAGATCTGGCAGGGTCTGAGAGGCAGAAAGTCACACACACAGAAGGAACGCTTCTGAAGGTTTGTGTAACGGATGCTTTATTTCAAATACAGCACTGTATAAACTCAAAAGTGTTGTGTTGTGTACTGGTTGACTTTTGACACCACAGGAGGCGAGCAGCATCAACTTCTCTCTGATGTGCCTGGGTAAGGTGATCAGGGCTCTGGTGGACGTGTCCAATAGAAGGAGTCTGCATATATGTTACCGGAACTCCAAACTCACTTTCCTGCTCAGGGTACGAGGTCAAGGTCATAGTGGATACAGTGTGCTTGTGGAGATGTGACCTGAACATGGTTGTGTGTGTGTGTGTGTGTGTGTGTGTGTGTGTGTGATAGAATTCTCTTGGAGGCAATGCTAAAACTTACATCATTGCTAACGTCCACCCAGGATCCAACTGTATTGAAGAGTCTCTGTCCACGTTGCAGTTTGCACAGAGCGCCAAGCTCAGCAAAATATTATATTTACAACTATTGAGAAAAAAAAGACATGAATTTCAACTGAAACCAAAAATTACACTCTATATAAATAAAAAGTTACATCCAAATTGAATAAATAAGAGCAAATGACAATAAAAAGGGAAGGGAAACTAATCCTGTTAACCCCAAGCAATTAAAGTATAACATGGTCCATATCTAGTTCTAGCCAGAGGATGTGAGGGTGGTGCAGGACATGTATGAGGAGAGTGTGACAGCAGTGAAGTGTGCAGTAGTAACGACAGACTGGTTCAAGGTGGAGGTTGGACTGCATCAAGAATCGGCTCTGAGCCCTTTACTGTTTGCAGTGGTGATGGACAGGTTGACGGACGAGGTCAGACAGGGGTCTCCGTGGACTATCATGTTTTGCGGATGATATTGTGATTTGTGGTAAAAGTAGGGAGCAGGTTGAGAAGAGCCTTGAGAGGTGGAGGTATGCGCTGAAGAGAAGGCGAATGAGAGTCAGTAGGAGTAAGACAGAGTACATTTGTGTGAATGAGAGGGAGGGCAGTGTAGTGGTGCAGTTGCAGGGAGAAGAGTTGCTGAAGGTGGAGGAGTTTGGGTGTCTGGGGTCAACAGTGCAAAGTAATGGAGAGTGTGTTAGAGAAGTGAAGAAAAGAGTCCAGGCAGGGTGGAGTGGGAGTAGAAGAGTGATAGCGGGAGAGATTTGTGATAGAAAGGGATCTGCAAGAGTGAAAGGGAAAGTTTATAGGACTGTGGTGAGACCTGTGATGTTGTATGGTTTAGAGACAGTGGCATTGAGTAAAAGACAGGAGGTGGAGCTGGAGGTAGCAGAGCTGAAGATGTTGAGGTTTTCGTTGGGAGTGATGAGGATGGACATAATTGGAAACGTGTTTATTAGAGGGTCAGCGCATGTAGGACGTTTTGGTGACAAAGTGAGGCAGGCGCGATTGAGATGGTTTGGACATCGGTAGAAGAATGCTGAGGATGGAGCTACCAAGAAAGATGAAAAGAGGAAAGCTGAGGAGGAGGTTTAAGGAAGACATGCAGGTAGTTGGGTTGAAAGTGGCAGATGTAGAGGGAGGGCTGGGGGTATGGAGAGAGATGATCTGCTATGGCGACCCCTAATGGGAGCAGCCGAAAGAAGAAGTAACGTTTAGAAAGTTGTACTTTATTTTTTTATTCAATGTTTATACAATATAAATGCATGAAATGGCCCAAAATGTAATTTAAATAGCTTGATTAATGGACCACCACCACAACAAAAATGTATTGTTATTATTATTGTTGTTTGGTGTTTAATAGCTATTTTCACCTCAAATGGCAGCAGCAGATTTATTATTATTTTCTGTATTTTTCAGATTAAAACGAATACATGACATTTGCAGTAATCTTTTAAATCAAGTCATTATTTACGGTTTAGTTTGGCCCTCAATAAAAACAAAATAACATTTTTGCAAGAATAATTACAATAAATAAGTAGTTTTGACTAAAAGGAAAATGTAATTGAACTTATTAATATAACAGATACATACAGGTGTAAGTGTGTGTGTTGCATACACTAAATGACAAAAAAAGGTAGCAGGTGTGTTGAATGCTCTCCAGTAGGTGGGGCAGTTTGTAGGGTTATCCGGGTTAAATTCGGGAGTGATTTCAGATTCACGGCTCGAATGTGGTTGTATTTGGTGCATTCAGTGAGGAAGTGTGCAGCCACGTGTGGGACATACGAGAGATACTCTTTTCGAAAACTTAGAGTGATCTCACTGTTTTGGTAAACACCTAAACAGGATCAGGCTCAGACTGGATCACTGTAAACTGTGATTAGGCGCTGATGACTCCAGCCAGGTGGAATTAAACAATGCTGCTGCAGAGATGGACTGCTTCATACTTCTCCTTTCCTCTCTCACAATCTGTGCAGGTAATCAAGTTTCCACTTCAGCTCTTTAAAACTTACCTATAATGTACATGCATACTTGTCGTTTGATATAAAATAGAGTTATAAATAAATTAGATAAAAAAAAAGTTATAGATAAAATAGATAAGTTATAACATCATACCATGAGTCTTATAGGATACTTAGTTAAAGGTTAGTTCAAATAAACATTAACCACCACTAGCTCTATTGAAAACTCTTAACTAGAGCTTGGTTAGAGATTAGAGATATTGGTCCCATTCATGTGATGTAATTTTAATATTAATAATTTTTTTTTAAAACAATCAGGCAAACTATATTGCATGCACAATTAAACGCAAAACATTGTGATATTTTTTGTTTTGTTTACTGTCCAAAATTGTAAAGCTTTACTTAAAAATTATGACTTCATTACACTTTCAAAATGATCTAAATCCACTTCATTTATGTCAATCTACAAATCTAAATGCATTCTAACAGCGCCTGATTATCAAACCACTATTTATTGGTTAAGGTGAAAATGCATGTTTTTCAGCACATAATCGAAGCTACAAAAACATATGGCAAGAGGAGCAAATTTTCTGGCTTGAACTGCAATACAAATCAACTGAGGTAATGTTGGTGTAATATAATAACAGGGTGTGACCAAAGCTGGGATGAAAGACTTCATGTTAATGCATAGAAGCAAAGTGTTATGTGTATTATTATTTAGTAGGTGATGTAATTGCGGCCAGGGAGTGCTTTAAGCTGCAGTGTGAGTTGAGATGGTGAGATGAAGTTCTCCATTAATTCAGTATGGATTTTTTAAACACAGTCAGTGAAATGTGTAAATGTTAAAAAGACAGATTCTTAGTGGTGGTAGACGGTGGTGGTTGACAAAGACAGATCACACTACAGGCAAACTCCAGATTAAATTTATGTCTGTTTGACGATTTTCTCTTTTTTTTCTTCTGTTTACTGGCGGATTTATAAACTGATCTCCAGTGTGCAAAAAATCCTAATTTAAAAGTTCAATCATAAATGACAAAGATGAATACTGTGATAATAATTTTTTTAGCAATGCCAGGCAACATTAGAATGTTCACTTTTCCAAACCGGACCTAAAAAAGGCGGAATGTACTGTTGGGCAAAGATTAGAATTAGTTCTCCATAAGATACTGTAATTATCCAGTCATTACAGTTGCACCTACTTCCTCTTTTACTTTCAACCAGATAAGTACAGGTTTCTTTTGCGTATTTATTTTTGTTTCCACATGCTCGTTCTTTTATTTAGGGTGGAAAACCACATATAATGTGCTGATTGGTAACAATTTCTAAAACCAAAATAATGAGTTTGCCTATTCTTTAGATCAACCTAACCCCATAAACTGGACATCTGATGTGAGATTTTGACTAAATGTACAGGCGACTGTGCATTGTAGTGCAATTTTAGTTGTTTTTTGGTAATAAATCAAACAGGGTTGAACAGTAATGAAGTAAATGTAAATGGTTACTGTACTTAAGTAGCTTTTTTGTGTATCTGTACTTTAATGAAGTAAAGTACACTTTAACTTCAGGACACTTTTGGGGAGACTTTGACTTCACTACATTTTAAAGTCAAATATCTTACTCTTTACTCCACTACATTTTGCGAAATCGGTCGTTCTTTTTTATTAATGAGTGGATAAAGACTTAACTAGTCAATCACGCAGCAAACCACCACTCAGGGCAGAGCGTGCACTCTGTTTTCAACTTGTTTTGATTGACGCTAGGTGGTATCTACTCATCACCAACATACAGTTCAGCGGCATTTCAACAGCAAGCAGAACATTTACAGATTAATAAATTAAAGAGAAAACTACTGACTCAAACTTTCCACGTCACCCTTGGCCTTATTTGCGTGATTGTTTAGAAGTTGTTGAAAATAATGTTTTGGGCTCATGATCATTTTCATAAATATCAGTGTTTGACTTATTAATATCATTCTATTAATAGATTGTTGTGCTTAGAGTCTTTTCACAGAAACTGAGTTGATAAAACAAAGTCACGTGACAAAAATGATAATAGGAACCTTTTTAGTCGTAATAAATCATAGTACATTTTTTACCCAGGTGAAAGTTTCAAGGGAGCATTTTTGCTGGAGTAATATTTTACCGTGTGCATCTCGACTTTAACTCAAGTACATGGTTTGTGTACTTTGTCCATCACTGTAAACATCACAGCTAAGTTAAAAATTTAATATTCTTGTTTAGATTATGTCATTTGTAAGGGGATTTGTACGTAAGGCTGCAGGCAGTGAATAGCACAAACCCGTGTTTGCTTACAGCTTAAATATGAAAATATCACAAATGGGTTCAATTGAACATTGTTCCTAAATCTGAGACATTTCCTGTAAAAAAAAAATATGTACAAAAGAATCTACAAAACATATATTCTGGATTATTTGCATCTACATTGTCAAGAGACAATGATAATAAGATCTACAAAATTAAGAAAATAAGAAAATAAGAATAAGAAAATAAGATCTACAAAATCAAACTATTTAGATTTTTGTGTTTGCTATCATGTGTTATGAAGTTTGCTGTTTTTAATGAAGTTTGCTGAAATAAACCCTACGAGTTGGCACAGGGGTTACCATCCTGCAGTTGTCTTTTTCAAACAGAAAATGTTTTGTTTCACAGTTCGCTGCTTTTATGGTTACTGTTATGTGGAAACACTTGTGACTCGTTACATTGCCTGAAACTGTTCTGCGATGAAATCACTCTCCTGCTTTGTAGAGCATGCTCAAGGACCTGTTCTAGCACTATTTTAGCTATTAACAGACTCTTTTCACTAAAAGAACACAACATACCATTTCCTTTGAGTCAGTCAGTCATCCATTTTTTTTTCAATATAAGCAAGCCCAAGTAGTTCCTTCAAAACCAAAAACACCCTCTCTTCTTATGACTTCTACAAATTCTGCAGCACTTTCACAAGATTTTACATGTAAGAATAAAAATTATACTGATTGCTATTTTGCAACCAGTTTATTAATGTGTAGTATTGCAAAACAAGAAAGGAGGATCTGGTTTTGCGAAAATGATTGTACATTCTATTCAGTGATTAAGTGTGACATTTCTTGCCTGTAGAAATAACAAGCTCATGGAGTCATGATCATAAAGAAGCATGCCCTAGAGGTATTCATCTTTTCATTTCCATTGATTTAGAGGCAAATCAGGGCTTGCTTAGCATTCTGATCTACCGTATTTTTCGGACTATAAGCCGCTACTTTTTTCCCACGTTTTGAACCCCGCGGCTTAAACAACAAAGCAGCTAATATATGGGTTTTTCCTGGTTTCACAAACTTTAAGCCAAAAAACTGAGCGACATAACATTATACTAATGAAATTTCCGAACGGAAACGAGAAAACGCACCTCACCTGTGTTCTGAGCTGCACAGCGTCGGGAGAAAAACTTCCACCGGTGGCGCACAACGATGACAAAAATAAACTCCCCAGAGAAATACAGTGATACCTTGACCTACGAGTTTAATTCGTTCCGTGGACGAGCTCGTATCTCAATTTGCTCGCACATCAAATCAGTTTTCCATATTGAAAATACTTAAAATGTTTCATGTATTAAATACATTTCTAAATTACAAATCTTGTATAAAAACATAATAAAAAGAGTACGCAAAGATATAATAAGGTTTTATTTAGTGTATTTTCCTTGGAGATGAGACGACTTAAGTAACGTATCCCTAAACTGTAAAAATTTTTACTTTTTCTTCTTTGCTTATATTAATTTTCGTCACAATCTTTGCTTTCTGGCTGCGCTTCGCCATCTAGCAGCGGCGTCTCAAGCTCGTACCTCAATTTTTTGCTCGTGTAACAAAGCAAAAAAATTAACCGAGTGACCGCACGTACCTCGAAAAACTCGTACATTAATGCACTCGTAGGTCAAGGTACCACTGTAGTTGTGAAGGGAAAGAGGAAGACAGTGAACAATGACTTACTTGGTAGGTTTACAGGTTTCCAAAACTTGTGCTTTTTTATTTTTCTTGGCAACAGCGTTATTGGTTAGTCATAGAAACTTAGAATTGAGCATCAGAAAAAAAAGGACATAATCCTCAGTCTTGAACACACGCAGTAATACCGGAAGAATGCAGTGGCAGGCTATTCCCAAAATACCGCTATGCTCCTAATAGAAGCGCAACATATTGCATTTAGTGTCTTTCGTTAAAGCCTGTGTAAAGCTAATTAGTTTCAGTGTAAACAGGCTTATAGACAGGTGCGGCTTATTTATGTTAAAAATAAAAATCTTTGTCAAATTCAGTCTTATAAAATTCGCTTATATAAGGGTGCACTTTATAGTCCGGAAATTACGGTATATAAAAATGGGGGTTCACACCTGAACCACATGACCTTGGTGTTTCTATTTATTGATTGTACTTCAGTAAATTTCAGGCAATCCTTTATTTACTTATGTTTTATTTTTATTATATGAAACACTGTGAATATATTTCCTCATAAAAGCAAATGAATAGCTGAATTACCCATAGGGCTTTTTCATTATGTTTGACTCCATGAGCTTATTATTTAAACGTTTAAAGAAATGAGTATAATAGAAGCTGGAATTGTTCTCTAAAACTCAGCTCCTGTTATGCACCTGGTGTATATGTAGGCTGAAATACACCAGGTGTTTTTCTGTTGTTACAGACCTTCTCACACCCGAATAACTATTAGCATTAATGTTGACGAGTGCAACATGGCTTCCCTCAAAGTTCTGGCTGGTAGCTGTAGGCGGCCTGGAAGGAAGAGAGTCCTGTGGTGGCGGTTGGTAGAGATTTACAGGCATACTCCACCCAAATTAGTTCAGAAGCCCATAATGAGGCATCTGAGGCATAGAGGGTGTGAAGGCCGGTTTCAAATTAAGTCATGTCCAGATGCTTTTATTGTCATTCTAACCATATGTAGCTGACGCAGTAAACAGTAAAATTAGATATTTCTCTGGAACCCTGGTGCTACATAAAACAACATAGAGCTACTTAGTACAAACAGTGCAGACAAAAGACATAACAGACAACAAAAGACAGTGTAGGACAGACACACAAAACACAAAATAGCATCACCAGTAAACCTACTGTATAATGTGTTATACCGTACAATGTGCAAAAGAGAACTGTAAACAACAGTGTACTTAAACACTTAAACTTGTTGTGAATGTAAATATAGGCACAATGTAATAACAAAAGGTTGTGCTAAACAGTAACAGCAGCAATCATGTAGATGAAAACAGCATGTAAACAGTTATAATTAGTTATAATAAAATAATAATATAAAATGGATGGTGCTGAAGACATGAATGTGTGTGAATCGAAATGAGTATTGAGTGTGTGTTTGAGTTCAGATTTGTAGCAGCTCAGTAACACACAGTTGAGTATGTAATTGTGAGTTTCATTTCCAATTAAGATCTGTGCGTTGAGGAGCCTGAATGCTTCTGAACCTCTTTCCTGATGGCAGAGGGGTGAAGAGTGTGTGTGAGGGTTGTGTGGTGTCGTCCACAATGCAGTTAACTTTGCAGATGCAGCGTGTGGTGTAAATGTTTGTGATAAAGGGGAGAGAGGCTGTTCTCACTATCCTCTATAGATTCTTGTGATCCAAGATGGTGCAGTACCCAAACCAGGCAGTGCTGCAGCTGTTTAGGATGCTCTAAATGGTCCCTCTGTAGAATATGGTTAGGATGGGCGGAAGGAGATGGGCTTTAATCATGAAGTAGAGATGTTGCTTTCTTGGTGATAGAGTTCGTGATGACTGCCAGATGATTACCAAGGAATTTGATGCTTTTGATGCTCTCCACAGAGGATCCAACAATGATCAGTGGGGAATGTCCATTCCGAGCTTGCTTGAAGTCAACAACCATCTCTTTTATTTTGTGAACGTTCAGAGACGGGTTTTTGGCTTTACACCAGGCTGTTAAATGTTGCGCCTCCTCTCTGTATGCTGACTCGTCATTCTTGCTGATGAGACCTACCCACAGTTTCAGCAGAAATTCTTTGGTTATGCAAACCAATTGTTGCAGCAGCTGTCCAGACAGCAGCGGTCTCAGACAGTCTTGGCAGTAAAGATGATGTGAAGATGGCGGTGTCATTGGTGAACTTGATGATGTGGTTCAAGCTGTGAATTGCACACAGCTCTGAGTGGCCCCAGTGCTTAGTGTGGTGGTGCTGGATATGCTGTCCCTGATCTGGACTGAGGTCTCACAGTCAGAAAGTCCAGGATCCAGTTGCAGAGGGAGGTGTTTAGGCCTAGTAGGCTCAGTTTCTCAATCAGGTGCTGATGGATGATTGTGTTGAATGCTAAACTGAAGTCTATGAACACAATTTTTACATATACTGAACAAAATTATAAACGCAACACTTTTGTTTTTGCCCCTACTTTTTTAACTGAACTCAAAGATCTAAGATTTTTTCTATGTACACAAAAGGCATATTTCTCTCAAATATTGTTCACAAATCTGTCTAAATCTGTGTTAGTGAGCACTTCTCATTTGCTGAGTTAATCCATCCACCTCACAGGTGTGGCAGATGAAGATGCTGATTAGACAGCATGATTATTGCACAGGTGTGCCTTAGGCTGGCCACAATAAAAGGTCACTCTAAAATGTGCAGTTTTGGAGGGAGGGTGCAATTGGCATGAATTGAATGTTCATTTCTCTACCACAACCCATCTCCAAAGGCGTTTCAGAGAATTTGGCAGTACATCCAACCGGCCTTACAACCGCAGACCACGTTTTCACCACACCTGCCCAGGACCTCCACATCCAGCATCTTCACCGCCAATATTTTCTGAGAGCGCTGCTGTCTGGACAGCTGCTGCAACAATCGGTTCACATAACCAAAGAAATTCTGCTCAAACTGTCAGAAACCGTCTCAGCAATTTATAATGAATTCCTTACTATAAATAAAGCAAAAGCAATAGAGGGCTTTAAACAGAATCTTGAGGGACACCACATTTTTTACGCACTTTTCAGGCATTAATGCTAATGGTTACCAGGTTGTAGAAAGTGTGATCTAAACCACATCAGACATTCAAGGTTGCATTTTTTGTTTAATCACCTTCAAGAGACAGAGAGAAAAACAGAGGTTATTAAAGGCATGAATGTTTATAGCTGTTTTAAAGGTAATTGAGAACAGGAATGTACTTGGTTTGGGTATATTATATGTAATTGTAAATGGATATAAAGCATGATGTATCATTCAATACTGAATTGAAAGTTTGCTGTGGTGAAGAGGAATTAGACACTTTTTGAAATCCACTCCAGGGTGGGTAGAGCATCTCTACTTCATCACACCACTGTGTCATGGATGATTTTCCTATCATACCCCAAAGTGTTTTATTCCTTAATTCAGGTACATGTAGTGATTGCTGATCCCAGAAACAATGGAGCAAATTGATTATTTAACATGTCCCTTTGTCCGCAGGCTTTGAAGTGATTGCACCGGCAGATCGTGTATTAGTGATCCGAGGTCAGCCGGCCATCCTGGGCTGTCAGTTTACCCCTGACTCAAATCTGACCTCTCGCCTCTGGTCATCACATGGCAGCGGGAGGAAAATGCCGAAGTCATCCACAGCTTCTATTACCAAAAACATCAGTTTGATTTTCAGAGCCCGTATTACCGTAACCGCACGACACTGTTTGTGTCAGAGCTGCACAAAGGCAATGCGACACTCAGGATTGAGCCGGTGGAGCCAAGAGACACGGGGGGTTACCAGTGCATCGTGAGCAACACCAAGGGCACAGACAAGGCAAGCATGCGGCTGGAATATGGAGGTATGAAGCGCTTAGTAAATAAGAACATACATGCTTCTAACAGAGATCAATGATTCTGAATATTTTTGATGAAATTAGTTTGTTTTAGGTTGCACTCAAATCTTTTCACTTCTGTCGCTCACTTTTTCAAAATTTGGAAAAAGTTTAGACAACCGGAAATAGATCCCCCACCACCAGCCCCTGTCCCTGTGACCCCCACCATCATACATGAGGCATAATAAAAATTTCTCCCTTTTTACTCCTGATTAATCCACCAGGAATCTTTCAGTGTCTGAATGTTTGTACAATAAATTGTATGAAAAATACGCTAATTTAGCATGGAGTGTAGTGCCTGATAAATCACCATGAAATTATGCCATTGTTTTGATAGAAATATCTAAAAGATATTTCTTTTAGTTTTTTGCCATATTTATATACTGTAAGTGTACAAATTGTGGACATTTGGAAACTAATTGTTCCAGTGGGGGCATAAATAAGACAGTATTAAGTAAGCAGACACCATATTTATTAATTCGATTTTAAATGTATTTCCTTGTAGTGAATTATTTATATCGAAGGAGAATTTATCTGAATGTTCTTGCAAATTATGAAGTACTTTGGTATGAGTAAATACTATCTTTGCATTATCTGTTCCACATCGCTAACACAGTACGTGTGTGTCTGCGGGTGTTTATATTAGCTTTTTACACAGAGCCGAGGCTCAGCATAAGCAGGAGTGGATCCACTATCAAGCTGCTCTATGAGGCTGAGGGGTTCCCAAAACCGGAGGTCAAGTGGTTTGGAGAAAACGGAGAGGTCCTTAGTGACCACACCCAGTTCAGCGAGGAGGTAGATGGAGTGGAAGAGCTGTAGGACTGTATCATGTGAAGAGCAGTTACGTGTCTTTGAGTCCTTCCCTGAACGTCACTTTCACATTAAAGAACCAGCTCCTCAATCAGAATCTGCTTAGACCCGTCAGCATCGTATATGGTAATTAACCCTAATGTAAAAAAGATTTTACAAAGTGTGTGTGGATGTTCTGAGGTGGTCAGGAGAAAGCTCTGGGTATAAAGTAGAGCTGCAACAACCAATCAATATAATCAATTTATAATACAATTTATTGGCAAGGAATGTCGTTATCGATTAGTTGGGCTGCTCAAGTTACGGGTTAGCGTGACGGCAAGATAACACAGCCGCTTGGGAGCATTTTATATTTAACGCAAGGCAATGAGAGCATTTTATATTAAAAACCTGTAAAACCTGCAAGTTATCTAAAGCTGAACTTGTGGGGCATGGAAAAACACAGGATGCATGAGCACATGAAAAGAAAATACTGGTGTCATGGATGAAGGCAAAACATCAACACGGTAAGCAAAAACTCTATCCTCATCGTGTGACAGTGGCATAGTATATTGAAGCTCTATTGAGACACCAATGCATATTTATTTATTTATTTTTTTTTTTAAGCCTGTTAGCTTACTGCGTTTCTCCGTTCCATTCTTTTTATAGCATTTGCAGTTAAATTTACTATACATTCAAATGCTTTTTTTCAATGTTTGTATATTTAATGTATGCATATATCATTTAAATATTATACAAAATGAAATTAATTATATATTCTTGATGTGTATATCTTTACAACTGACCAAAATGTCTTCGCATTTCTTCAAACAATAACTGTCAAAATAATGTTATATTTTATATAGATTTTTTAACCATTGTTGTCAACTTGCCATCTATAAAATTGTCAGGCGCAAAGTACGTACTGGAACCGAAGTGAATTCAACGAAGGCCTTTTAATGAGAAACAAAAAGGGCAAGGCAGAAAGCATGAATAATAGCACCAAACTAGGGTAAACTAAACCAGGTGAAAACTGTGGCAGAGTGAGAGCAAATAACACACAGAATCTTGCCTGCTAAGAGAAACCAAACGGTCAAAAAAATAAAAATAAACCCAGAGAACCAGATTAGTGTTTTTTCCCTCCAGATTGATTCATTTTGAAATCCTACAACCTACATCCTGCTTTTTGACATGCATTTTTACATAAAACTTATGCTTAGAATATTCGAGCCCTCACCCTATTTTAATTATTTACCTTACTGCTGAAGTCTAATATGCAGTAAATGTTAAAATACTTGAATTGACTATTGTGCCAAAACGGCTAGAAATTAGAGTATTAGAGTATTTGGAAAATCTTGAGAAGAGAAAAAATAAAGTATTTTTTTGCATTAATGTTCTGAGGTGACAATTTTAGGAAACAGAGTCCAATGTTAGCACACACACATACCCGCAATGATCATACGCTTGACAATCATTTAAATACATTCCAGTGCCTGTCTGAACAGGAGACTCTTCTGATCTTTTTTCATGATAACGGAAGAGTACAGCACATAGGAACACATCGATGTTAATACTGTAAAATACAGTATGTATTTCCTTTAATAATCTAAACTATAACCATGCACACATCCAGAAATGTTTTAGCACTTTCAGGCTGGACAATTAGATTTTTCCACATATTTTTGCAGATACTCAGGTGTGAAATGGCTTTGGCATGAATGGGACAATCAATAGCCAACAATAAATCAATCCTGCTTTGTTAACTAAAAATTATGCTAGCTGTGAGTTTTGTAACACTTATCAAGAGTTACAAGGAACTTGGCACAATAAAGGCCAAACCGTCTTTGATTTTGCTCTGATAAGGCTTGAAATATGTGGGGTTTTTTGTGCTTGTTCCTTTTTTTGACCTTCTCAGTAAGTACACTTTCTTTTTTTTCTGGCTTTGCTGTAACATCAGAATATTTTGCTAGTGCTGAAATGAGCAACATGAAGAGACTACATTTAACCTGGCAACCATCTGGTTTGCATGTGTAGTAGCTGGCACAGTAAAAAAGCAATAAAGCTGTTTAAAACTAATAACAGGACGTCTCTCTGGTTGACACTGCAGTGCGTGTTTTTGATCTTGGGTAATTGGGAGAGGCCTTCTTTAGACTTCTGAAGCTATAAAAGTATTTGATCAACCTTTAAAATGACCACAGGAGCTCAGATAAGACAAAAATGATGACGCATATGTATGTGTTCCTTCGGGGGAATTGAGACACCAGAGGAAGGACTCATTCAAACATGTTGTTCTTGGATATGTTTGACATAGTTAAGGTGTGTATATTAATGCAATCCTGTGTGTTTCTGAGTAAATTTGTGTGCATGGGTAGGCGAGGAGAAACTGAATTTCAAACGAAAGGAAGTGAAATATCATATCCGCTGATCTTGTAATGAGTAAAATGTGCACTGTAAAATGCCAGTTCAGACTTTTTATAACAGGTTTTATATTTCTTAAAACATTGCTATTGAGTATCCCAGGATGTTTTTTTGTTTTAAAGAAATGTATACACGCCCAACGTTGAGGCTCTCGGCTGTTCCCACCCAGTCTGACATCTTTCAAACCGAATCAAGCAAGTCCTTAAGTATTCCTGACCATTCTTACCCAGCCCTTAAACAGTTTTATCCACACACACACACACACACACACACACACACACACACACACACACTCCCACTGAGTCCTGACTAATTCAACTGCGCCTCAAAGTAATCCTGGCTACTCCCAGCCCAGGCTGTTTTTTCAACCTGATTAAAAAAGAGTAGTAATTAATTACATTTTGTAGCTGTTTGTTCTCCATAAGATATTTAAAGGCAGTAAAAAAAAGGACTGTCACACTCCACTTCCTCAACCTGACTCAACAATCAGAATAAATCACAAAGCTAAAATATCATTTTGGAATCAAATACCCTTATATCTTACATGTCTTTATAGCAATATAATAACAGGCGTGAATAGCAGGTATGATGCAGGAACACACCCTGGATAAGACGGCACACTATGAAGCAACTGCTGATTTAGCTGTCTAAACTACTAGATTGCTTAATTGGCAATTGTTGTGAAAGCTCCATGCTGCTTAATCCTGCTGTTTGCACAATGCTGAACCCGTTAGATTTTCTTGCTTATTAGCAGCATATGGTGTAGCTGTGAGACATCAAACATTCGCTGATTCGCTTGCTGGCGTTTCTCATTATTGCTGAAAGAACAGAAATTTGGTTTGCCGTCAACACTAAGCGCATTTAAAGAATCTCAGCACACCTTATTCTCAGCATACATTCCTGGCTGTTTAATCTCAATGTCAGTGTCAGTGTGCCTTTCATTTATCTTTATGTAAGATTTAGCTGCTTTGTGTAAACTAATTTGTCAACACAAGTCCTTAGTTTACATTGTAAGAAACAAAAAAAAATCAAAGAATTTATGCTCCCTTGCTTACATGTTCATGCCCTTTGTTAGACTGCATGCTTGAAAGATGTAAAGAATGGCCCATGGAGGGAAAAATACTGGGAATGTTATATAAGGCTGCATTCCACTTTTAACAAGTTGTAGGCAGTGTCTAGACTGTGGTCAGACTTTGCATAAGTAGTGCAATCTTATTTAGATGTTTGCTTGGACGCCTTCTGATTTAGTGTTTTTTCTTTATTTTTCTTTATTTTTCTTTACCTTACCACAGGCTTGCTTATCAGGGAAAGATGCACATAATTCACTTATATAAAAATGTTTTGTTATATAATTCTTACGTTCTGTAAAGCTGCTTTGAGACATTGTCCAGTGTATAAAAAGCTATCGAAATAAACTTATATAATAATAATAAACATATTTTTAGCATTGTACATTAATACTAAAGACATCCAAACTATGAAAGAACAGGAATGAAATTATATACTAAAAAAATGTGTTAAACCACACAGAATATGTTTAATATTTACAAACTAATTTGTGAATCTGATG
Source organism: Silurus meridionalis (assembly GCF_014805685.1). NCBI lineage: Eukaryota > Metazoa > Chordata > Actinopteri > Siluriformes > Siluridae > Silurus > Silurus meridionalis. The sequence continues at coordinate 28,080,493 of NC_060885.1, read as the reverse complement.
AGAGAATCAAGAGTCCAGACTAAATTCAGATAAGGAATTAAATAATACATGCTTGTTCTTGTCTTGTTCTGGTTGGCTCCAATTGTTTGATAATAAGGCTTCGATGCACCTGATTTAAACCAGATTCCAGGTGTTATCCAAACATGTGTAATACCTACAGTGAAATGTAAGTGAAACCAGAACTTTGTCAAGCCTTAGTGTGTGCTTCTGCGTGTGTCTCCTAGCAGTCCAGATTGATGTTTTTCCATTACTCCAAACACATTTCCTTACTGGCACGGCTTCGGTGTTACTTAAATCACTTGAGATTATTTTATGTAGATTTGGAAAAGCTCTTTGTTTTGGCTCAAGGGGAATCCCTGTCAGAAACTGGAGCGGGAATAGTTTCATACTGTTCTGCACTGTTTTCAGAGTTGAGTTATGCAAATCGGAAGTTGTACTGAATCAAAACTGTGTGATTTCATGAAATCTCACCTTGATGATAGCAATGTTCTCAATCACTACTTTCTCACACACACATATTGTACACACATACTTTCAGGTTCAGGGAGAGCATCTTCCAAAAATATAAAGACACTTGTGTCTTGTTATTGCAACACTCTACTGTTATTGCAACATGCTGCTATTTTCCTAAACACACTGTTAATTCAAGTCTGAGGAATTGTTTACATGCCATGTTGCAGGTTACAGCAAAACACACACAGAGTGAAGCTGTGAATGCAACATTCTTCTGAGGCTGTGGTTTGAGGAAATTCTGTGTACTCTTGTCTGTCAGTCTATATGGGCGTCTGTGGGGTCTCTGTAATAATCTTATATTTATTCAATTGCAAAATGTAGTAAAAAAAATACATCAAATCTAGTATATTTAAGATATCGCCACTTGCTAAGATGTCAGTTTTTTCAGTGTAATTTAGTTTTATTTGTATAGTGTTTGAAACAATAGACATCAGCGCAAAGCAGCTTTACAAAAATAAATAGATTACAAACGTTGTAAATAGTTGTTGTGTTTGAATGTTACATAAATCTCTGACAAATCTTCTCATATCCAACTAAGACCAAATTTCAGCTGCTGTACTAGCTAGGTTAGCTAGCCTGGTGCTAACGTTACCTCAGTGTGTAATATATTCGGGTTGTAGCTGCAGTTGCAGTGAGGGAGATTTTTATATTGTTGGTGGAAAAAATGATGAATAATTTAGCTTGAAAATTGCAGCTCCTCAAAAGTTAATTGTTAATATCAAAACACAGGCCACCTGACTAGAGGTTTAGTGAAACTGATATAAAAAACTAAAAGATAGAAGGTAGACAGGATGTTAGAGTGAGAACATCAGCTTTAAAGATGACCAAATCCAAAGCAAAAAATGGACAAAAACTAGTGCGAATGAACAAAGTGGTCAGAACGTACACAAATTTAAGCCATGGCAAGACACATGTAGACACTTCCTCTTGTGGCTAACATACTGTTTTTTGTCTGTTTTTTAGGCGAAGAGAGTTGCCATGGTGAATCAAACACTACAGCCCTCGTCGTTGTTTGTGTGCTGTGCGCCCTGCTACTTCTCTTTATAATCGCTCTGCTGATAAAGATAAAGAGAATGCGATGGCATGGCCCGAATGAGAACGGGAACGGAACTCTCACACATTTACATTATTAGCCAGAAAGGCTTTGGGTTTGTGATGCCATCAGATGAGTTTCATATGATGTTTCATACAATGTTCACCAAATACTAATACTAAGGAGTACGCTTGTGCAAAGAATGCCAGCTCGTGTGTTGCGGTTAAAATAACACGTCCGATTAAAACAGTACATATCAAAGTAATGTATCATTTTACAGTTACAGCATTAAATAAACAAAACGACATGCTTCAGTTGTCACATGACCGAAACGTCGTCTAGCTGCACCTTTTATTTCACAAAGAGTGCAAAAGAAACACTACGATGATTAAAGCTGATTGGAATTTATGCTGTCATGATTTAAAGTAAATAAACCTTGTAAAAACAGTACAAACGGAAACCGGGTTCAGGAAGGCAGGCGTGAGAAACTTGTGTCTGATTCAATAAAATTAAGAATGAACAGAATTCAAAAAAGTGTCCATGGCCATGTTAGTTTTACCTAAAGGTTTTACTGTAGGGAACAAGTCTCCAATGTCAGTCTTTTATAAGACACCTGAATAGCTTTATGCAGAGATGATGATGATGACTATGTTGGGAAATTATCATGGTGTAAGATGATAATGTACTGAGGAACACCTAGCTGTTGTTTGTATTGAGAAAGAGAGAACAAAAATGAAACAGACATTACTCAAAGTATAGTCATAAATCAAAGCTTATTTTTTCTTTTTTTGTGGGAACCTTCAGACAGATCTGCTATTTTATTACATGAGATTGCTTTGAAACCCTTATCCACACACACACAAAGTCATTTCTGTTATGCACATTGAAACACGCAATGTTGGGTTTTGTGTAGTTTCAGCTGTTACTCTACTTAGCTCAAAGAGATAACTTCTCAATGAACAACAGATTCACTCTTCCGTTACCCGAAACCAATGTTTTCTTTTCTCTAGGCTGGTCTTCTATTGTACGTGTAAATCAGCCTGTCCATGAAATGTACTGCAAGCATTAAACCATGCATGTGACACATTTTATAAAACATACACATTGTCTGGTGTTGGCAAAGGAAAATAATGAACTACATGGTGGTATGAGAAAGGGTTTATTTTGGCCCACTCTGAAATTACTTATTATCTGATTATGGTTACATTTAAAGTTGTGAGAGGAGTCGGTTTCTCAAAGCTTCTACTGTCCTGGAATCTGTCCTGCGTATGTCACAAAAGTTACAGCTTCACCTTTAACACCGGAGGCTCCTTCCATCAACGTCCGCTTAATTGAAACGCCTTTGTATTTGACTGAACGTTTAAAATTGGTTTATGTGGAATGTCTGTGGAAACGTATAAAAGAGAATGTAATAAAGATGCGTGCATTACTATAAGAAGTCTGAGAGCTGCGGTTATGGGAAACTAATCAACACCTATTACATTTTAGGTGTGAGTTCAGAGCGTTGGACGCACAGGTAGTTTGTTAGTGTTCTAAATAAATATGCTGCTTATACACTGTAACCATAGTAATATACAGTTTTAGTTTAATACAGACTGAGACAGCTATTGTAGACATTTCCTAATGACCTTTGAAAAATTATTTATCTGCTTTATTATTAGAGACCTAAAACAGACAAACTATCTATCTGTTTTGCTCTCTTTCTCTGTTTGTCTCTTTTAAACTAGGGATGTGCATCTTCCAAGCTGTGGCCGATTTGCACCTCAATGTATATATACGATTCAGCCCTATTACGATGCAGTGCTGTCCGATTTGGATTGGATTCAACACATTTGCGATTCAATGCAATACGGTGCAATGGAAGAAATATGATGCTATGCAATTCAATATGATACATATAGTCACTTTTTCACTTTTTCAGATCATCAGTTTACTTACGTGCCTTCTGATTTCTAATGCATGGCCCTTAATAAACAGGTCTTTGTAGTGCAAAAAAAAAAAAGGAAAAAGTTTGAATAAAATTAGATGTTCTTTACAAGTTCTGACTACAGGAAGATGCAGCTCTACCTCTGCCATGATAATCTCTATATTACATGTGAATTTCAGGACATGCCTCTGTCTCTGTAGTGTTGTGATATGTCATAAGGTGATAATCCACGGCTACGTGTGAGCACTAACACCATTTTACTGCTCTCCGCTGCACCTTGGGCTGTTCTTCGCCTCCACATTTTGCGCTAACATCCTGTAACACTCACCTATAGCTCTTTACATATTAAACTGTACCTATTACCTGATTAATCTACTGCAGCTCATATTACAGCAAAAACAACAGTTATATACAGTGGTGTGAAAAAGTGTTTATCTTTTACCAAATACCCGCTTATCGACCTTTTTTTACCCCGAGCCACGTGGAGCGAGGCAAAGGATTTTCCCAGTCTCGCCTCAATATAACAATTTAGTGCGTGTATATTGTACATTTGCTCTTCGACCTTTTTGCATTTCGACCGGTTTTAAGGAACGGATTAAGGTCGATAATTAGCGGGTACCACTATATATATATATATATATATATATATATATATATATATATATATATATATATATATATATATATATAGATGGAATTAGAAGCAAGTTGTTTTGCCTGAGATGTATATATATATATATATATATATATATATATATATATATATATATATATTGTGTAATTGTATTGATTTATTTTGTAACACTGTAATAACGCTACTTAATAAATCTATGAAATCAACTGTGACATAAGATGCAATTAATTACAGATGTGACCCATATCACAGGCATCTTCAGCCATCTGCATTCTTAAATGAATCTGTGTTTGTGTGTGCATGTACATGTGTGTGTGTGTGTGTGTGTGTGTGTGTGTGTGTGTGTGTGTGTGTGTGTGTGTGTGTGTGTGTGTGTGTGTGTGTGATATCTTTCCTGGCAATGCCAGCTAATACAGAATATCAGAAACTCAATCTGGTTCCTTTTATGTATTTGTCAGAAATCTGGCACTGACTGGTGAAACCAGATGAATGAACAAAGATTTGTTGGTTTCAGTTTGAAATTTATTGTTTTTTCATTGACATGGTTTTATGCAATGTCTACAATGCTGTGTGAATACCTTCTGATAGCGATGCAGTGGACTACTTCAAGCTGACAGCATCTTGTAAATTGTAGAACATCTGGACTACTTCTGTGCTGGATTCCCTGTTGATGGGATGTTAATTGTCACTGAAAAAGATAAGAAGATAATATTGAATATTGGGTCTGCAGTGCTCTTCCTTGTCATGAAACCATACTGTTTCACAGATCTTCTCTTCCCTCAGCCTGGTCTCCACTACTCTTTCTCATAGCTTCATGGTGTGACTGATCAACTTTATTCCCCTGTAGTTACTGCAGGTCTGCACATCTCCCTTATTCTTAAAAATTGGTACCAGCACACTCTTTCTCCATTCCTCCCACTTTTTCAAAATCTTGTTGAACAATCTTGTTAAAAATTCCACTGTCATCTCTCCTAAACATCTCCATGCTTCTACTGGTACGTCATCTGCTCCAACCGACTTTCCACTCTTCATCCTCTTAATCGTATCTCTCATTTCCTCCTTACTAATCCTATCCACTTCCTGCTTCACTATCTCCACACATCCAACCTTCTCTCTCTCTCTCTCTCTCTCTCTCTCTCTCTCTCTCTCTCTCATACTTCCCTTATTCATCAGCTGCTCAAAATACTCCCTCCACCTTCTCAACACACTCTCCTCACCAGTCAACATATTTCCATCTACATCCTTTATTGCTCTAACTTGCAGCACATCCTTCCCTGCTCAGTCCCTCTGTCTGGCCAATCGCTACAAATCCTTTTCTCCTTCCTTAATGTCCAACTTCACATACAGCTCCTCATATGCCTTTTCGTTTGCACTCCTTGTACCTCCTAAATACTTTTCTCATCACTCTGTCGATTCCAGTTCTGTTTTACCAACCTCTTTCTCCTTATGCTCTCCTGCACTTTCTCATTCCACCACCACATCTCTTTGTTTTGCTTTCTATTTTCTGAAGTCACACCAAGTACCTTCTGGTGAAGAGCTGCTGGTTGATTGGGCAACTACTGCAGAAGTGATAAGGGAGACAGCTAGGCCTCCCTTATCACTTCTGCAGTAGTTGCCCAATCAACCAGCAGCTCTTCACCACCACCGAGCCCCTGTCTGACATCTTCCCTGAATCTCACACTACAGTCTTCCCCCTTCAGTTTCCAGTTTCAGTTCTCACTCTCCTCCTTTTCTTCTTCACTTCCAAAGCCATCCTACAGACCACCATCTGATGCTGTCTAGCTACACTGTCCCTGGCCCCCAACACCGTAGAGTTTCCAATCTCCTTCAGGTTGCAATTCCTGCATAAAATGTAGTCCACCTGTGTGCACCTTCCTCCACTCTTATACGTCACCCTATGATCCCCCTTTTTAAAATACGTATTAACCACTGATATTTCCATCCTTTTAGCAAAATCTACCACATTTGCCTTTCCACATTCCTCTCCTTAAGACCATACCTACCCATCATCTCTGTTCCCTTCACCTACATCTGAAATGTAGGCATGTAGCATGAAATCTGCCCCAATCATCAATCTTTCTTTTCTAGGTTCACTCTCCACCATTTCATCTAACTCACTCCAAAAATTTTTCTTCTCCTCCATCCACTTGTGGAGCATAGGCACTGATGATGCGGATGACATTTATCATCACGCCTTCAACGTCCAGCTTCACGTTCATCACCCTATCAGAAACTCTCTTCACCTCCACTAGACTCTTTCTGTACTCTTCCTTAAGTATCACCCCTACACCATTTCTCTTTCCATGCACACCATGATAGAATAGTTTAAACCCACCTCCAATGTTCCTGGCCTTACTTCCTTTCCACTTGGCTCCTCAGTGATTCTGTGATGGAAATCACTGTGGCATGTGTAAACATGATCTGGAAACTCTATTCCAGTATTCCTTTCATTGCAGCATTCTGTTCACACACACTAAGCTGAAATATCAAGTTTCAAGTCAAGCCAAGTTTATTTCTATAGCGCTTTTAACAATGGACATTGTCTCAAAGCAGCTTTACAGAATTTGTAAATCTGATGAGCAAGACTGTGGCAAGGAAAAACTCCCTTTGAGGTTATGAGGAAGAAACCTAGAGAGGAACCAGACTCAAAAGCGTAACCCATCCTCGTGTGGGTGATATCAAGAGTGTGATTATAGTCTTTAAAACAATACAGAACATGATATGATCCAGTGGTTGGAATTTCCCAGAAACAAAAACTCTTCTAAATACAGCAAACATTACGCAGAACAATAAATCATAATTGTAAAAAGAAAACGTTTGGTATTATATGGGAACAATGTGATTAAAAAACAAACAAACAAACGAACGAACCCCCATATCTTACCTCCGAGCCGCTAAGTGTCGCTGTGACTCCCGCTGACTGAAGCGCACACGCCAGAAGAAATGGTCTTAGTGGGTGAGTGTTTCTATATTTTAGCGCACAAAAAAAATCATAATTACTGCATCACATTACTGTATTTCACTTATGATTTACAATGTTTTTTTTCCCGCAAAGTTTTGGCAAGGAATAAATGATTCGATATGAGCGCTGCTTCACTTCCGTAAACAGTAGCCTGAACTAAGAAAAGGAAAACAAGTTTTGTATAGCTAAATAAATATAGTACGACCCCACATAACCAATTAATAACTATGTAATACAACTCTAAATACAAATATTAACCTTTGTTTGTAAGAATATTGTAAGAATAATAATTGTAAGAATAACTTGTTTCATAACAGGGTTTAAAAATGGCCCCTGCGGCATTTCTATGGTAACGGGGCAATCCACTAGGGCTAAATAGAGGGGGTGAGGATACGAGACGCGAACCACAACTACAAGATGTTTTTGATGGAGAAGGAGATTTTATTCATACACTGAATATTATTTAAATAAACCTTAAGCATGTAGATATGAGGGACATGAATGAAAATCAATATTGGATGCCTGTAATCTTCGGGCCCTCAGTGATTTTGAAAAGGAAATCACTGCTTAACACCTCTAGAAGTCATGGTCTGTGAACACAGTTTGCCATGTCATCCACAAATGAAGGTTAAAAAAGCTCTATTATGCAAGGCCTGTGTAAACATGATCTGGAAACTCTGCCACTCTCTCTGGGCCAAAGTTAAATATGTTCTGGGGCAAAGTGGAAAACTGTTCTGTGGTCAGACAAATCTAAATTTGGAATACATTTTGGAAACCATGGACACCATGTCCTCTGGACTAAAGAGGAGAGGGACCATCCGGCTTATCATTAGTTCAAAAGCCACACCTCTAAGCAACAAAGTTTCAGAGCAACAAAATTGCCAATAATTGCAATCTGTTTTTATTTATATTTTTTCCAACTTTTCTGTAAATCAGACTGTAGATTGGAAACGTCATATAGCTGAGTGGGTTCACCACAATAATAATGACATCACACCATGTTCTCATCAGTGTTTAGAAGACACTTCAGCTGCTTTCAGCTGATGAGTTGTTTTCTGTGTAGTGGAAGTTCTGTCACTCCTCCTGGTCGCTGCGCTATGGGGAGCCACCAACCCCTTCCTCAGGAAAGGAACTGAGGGCCTTGAGCATGTTAAGAAAGCAAACAAGATCTCCCAGTTCATGGCTGAAGTCAAGTTTCTGTTCCTCAATGTCAAGGTAGAACATTTTAACACCTGAAGCTTCACATGCATTAAGTACATAAGCGATGAAAGCCTTTTGTGCTCACATAAGGAGCCAATAGCGCTTAGTGTTAGATGTTATTCTTTATGTAGTATAAGGTTTTAGAACTTAAAAATGCATCCTGTACATACCAATATCAAAAAGATCTTAGCTATCATGTTGTAGCACAATGCTTAGACTGAACAACGTGAAAACTCTGTGCAGTATCTGGTGCCGTTTCTTCTGAACCAGAGTGGCTCTGTGGTCTTCTACCTCACCCTCGCTACAACAGGTAACTTGCACATCCTACATGTTTTAATCCTTGACCTTTATTACGACTGGGAGTAATAGATGAATCCATGGGCTTTTTCTGTAAATGTGGCCCAGTATAAAAGGCAGATTGGTGTGAATGACTGATTGTCAACATGTAAAACGCTTCATGTATATGGTGCAGGAGAGAAGCTGTTGATTCACATCGTGTTGTACGTTGCAGATTTGTCTCTGGCCGTCCCGACGGTCAACTCGCTCAGCCTGGTGTTCACCATGTTCACTGGGAAACTGCTCGGAGAGGAATTTGGAGGGAAAAGTTGGTCTGATTAATGTTTCTTTATTATTTTTATTGCCTGTCTTATAGGGGGTGTAACGTTACATGTATTTATATGAAAGATTTTCGGTACGGTGCACGTGTACCGAATGCAATCCTTTTTACGTGTGGAACGTAGTTTAAATCAGAGTTCCCTCAGGAACACATTAAGTGGCAGACCGCAAGTTTGTTTAGCGTCCACCTCGCACTTTAAGCGCAGTGTCACTCAGGGTTTGTTCTGTGCATGCGTGAAATCGCCGCCACTTCCTGTCAGCGCCAGCGTTTTAATGACAGTCCAGCGATATGGATTCTTTTGCACTTTATGTACAGCTTTAAGAATTTCTCTTAAAAAGGAGAAATTCCTGAAAATTCTGGAATTAATTTATTTAAGAAGAAATAAATGGAATGAAGACATAAATATCTTGTGTATTTGTAAAATGTAAACATTTGTATGCTGAAAAAAATAGAACAGTTAAGTAGAACATGTAGAAGATTTTATATTAAATCTAAAAAAACATACCCACACCTATATACACATCTCAATTACCCAAATGGGGTCTAACAGATTGTATTTGATTTTTATTTTATCAATTTAATTTGTACCTATTTAATCGATTCTTCAAATGAATCAATATAATAAAAAAAGTATATTGCATTAATTTAATGTATTCTTTTAATGTACTCTTTTTTCCATTTAAACCAAGCAGGCATTTTATTTAAAATTGTTTTGAAATATGTAAACTGTTGTTCACAAATGTTAATAATAATAAATAATGTTAAGGAAAAAATTCCAAGCAATTTTATATTTTGCATTTCTTTCCCCTAAATGTACACAAATTGAACTGAACTGTGACTTAAAAACTGAGGTACATACCGAACCTGAATTTTGTGTACCGTTACACCCCTAATGGCTCAATATCATTTATTTCTTATTTAATATAAACAGACCTTACAGTAGTGAATTACTTGTAGAATTTATGCTTGTTCAATTTCCCCACTAGAAATGACAGTTGAGTGATTTGTCGAGAGATTTTGTTACATATCTGAACCGTGTAGTCAGTCTTTGCATGATAAAGTAGTTAACACAATTTACACCTTTCTCCTCCTCCCTCTCTCTCTCTCTCTCTCTCAGGTGCAGTGATGGGGATGGTGCTTATTACAGCAGGTGTGACTCTGTGTGTGTTGAGCTCCGTCTCAGACCCAGACAGTGCAGGACTAAACATTACTCCATGAATCTACTCATGATTTGAGTGGGAAATGGATCAAAATTCCTTTTGAACTGTGTGGTGTGATTTTATCATCGCACACTTTAAACTCCTCCAGGTATAAATATGTGAACATTTTATTGAAGGCTGTGGGTATGGTCTGACCACGGTGACTTTATTTTTTTTCTCTCTAAGTAATTTTTTACTATCATAATAGTAATAACGACTCGGTGTTCAAACAACTTGATTTAAAGCGAGGACTTGGTGTTTGTCTTCACTGCTTTCAAGACTTCAAAGCTTGGGGCAATGACTAGCTGTGTGTACAAACTAATAACAAGCAATCATACGACTTCAACGGTCGACAGCATCTGAATATAGTGTTTTTTCCTGCCTGGGTGCTGTCCAGGAGGGACATGTAGTGGCTAGAACAAGGAGCGGATGCATACCAGGGATCACTGTGATCCAGAGGTGGGAAGAAACGGAGTACAAATACTTCATTACTATACTTAAGTAGATTTTTTTGGTATCAGTATTTTACTCCATTATTTATTTTTCAGACAACTTTTTACTTTTACTCATTACATTTTTACACAAATATCTGTACTTTTTACTTCTTACATTTTCAAAACCGGCTCGTTACTTTAGTTTTAATCCATTGATTTGGTGAAATATAAAATATTTTTTATATTTTATTTTTTTAGCCGAACAACCGATTTCCTGTTACTGCGCGTCTTTTTCAATCCGCTGGTGTATAAAGTCCTGACTCTCACTCTTTACGAAGATAAGAATCAGCAGGCAGAAGGCAGTTAGAAGTTTGGGGTTAACGTGGATGAGACAGAGGGAGTCAGTGATGTAAACATGACTGAGAACAGACACATTCATGATCATCATCATCTTTTCTCTGCTTGTGTTCTATATGTGGATCTTCAGCCTGGACACATTCATTCGGTAACATTTCTAATTTGTTTTGTACTAATATATATATAAATTTGGCTGTCAAAATTAAAATTATTGTAAACGGCACTAAGTTTTATTAACGCGCTATCAATTCAGCGCGCATTTCTGGTTTTACCATTTTTATAAAAAATTTAAATACATAAATATATAACTAAATATAAAAGAGGAGAAATTAAAACCTTCGGAAAAAATACATTTATCCACGACGTCCTTTCTTTACTTAGATATAAAATAAATTATTAAACTCCAGATACAAATATTTTTAATCAGTAAACTTATGTTTTATTTCTGCGCCAAGTCTCAAATCAAACACCAAATCCGCCATGTTTTACACAATTTACCCTCTAGGTGGCGTTTTGTGGGTTTTTCCCTCATAATGGCGACACAAACTACTTTTTACTTAAGTACATGTCAGAGCCAAGACTTCTTTACTTTCACTTAAGTAAAAAAGTTTAATCTGTACTTCAACTTTTACCCGAGTATTTTAAAACATGAGTATCTGTACTTCTACTTAAGTAAAGGATGTGTGTACTTTTGCCACATCTGCTGTGATCTAAAGTTTTAAATCTTAGTTGATCCAGGATCGTGTCACAGTTAAACAAATCAGCCATCTGGGCATTCTAAATGGATTTCCAATAATGGCTGTTAATGTTTATTAGAACTTTAAAACACAAATGCACAACTAATACTAGACATTTGACTAGACCTGCATAAATCAGCCCTGTTAAAGTGACCAGAGATTACAGCACATTGGCCTTCTAATGCACATCTTTTCCTTCAAATTCTTCATCTTTTTCACTGAAAATCGTTCAATGACTGTTTAATAATCTATAGTTTTCAAAATGTTTGCTAAACAAGGTAAACTTCACCCCACCTCCCAGATTTAGACACTCACCGCCTTATCTTAGGAGGGGATCTTAATTGCATAATCAACCCAAGTCTAGACCGCACACAGCCAAAGACATCAGCTCTTTCTTCAATGTCTAGGACCTTCTCTTCTCAGTTGGGGTGTGTAGATTCCTGGCGCTTTCTCAACCCAACTACAAAAAAAAAAGATGTCTATCATGTTTACTCATGTATTGATTATTCTTTTATAGATAAGGCTCCTTTGCCTTCAGTTAAAATTCACAAATTATTCAGCGATTATTATCTCAGATCATGCCCCACATAATTTAGACCTCAAAATTCATGTAGACATGCGGGAGGCTGGAACTTCAATACTTCGCTGTTGGCTGACAAGGAATTTTGTGATTATATCTCTAATAACATTGATTTATTTCTTTATTTTTTTTTTTAGAAACCAACAAAACAGATTTAGTATCACCTTCACTTCTATGGGAAATGTTCCAAACATTCATACGTGGGATTATTATATCTTTTAATGCATATTATTCTAAAGATAGGAAATTAAAGAAGCAAAATCTCACTGATTCAACTTTGGATATAGACAGATTAAATGCTAGGTCACCAAATCCTGTCCTGGAGACAGAACGACTGAAATTACAAACGGATTTTGATTTATTGACAATTAACAAGGCAGAATTTCTACTAAAACCCACCAAAGCAACTTACTACGAACACGGCGAGAGAGCTGGCTGCCTTTTAGCATCTCATCTTAGGCATCAGTGTGCCTCCCAATTAATCTCACAGGTATATGACTCATCAAATAACCTAATTTCAGATCCGATTAGTATAAATTCAGAGTTCTGGATTCAACTTTTGCTCAGCTCAGGGGGAGGGGGATGGTACTGTTTCATGATTAATTTCTGGATTCATTTGTGTCATTCAATGATTTATTGAGTAGATTCAGTATCTCCAAATGTAATTTATTCCGTTACTTTCAACTACGCAATTTTGCTGAAGCATATTTTGCTACATTTCCCCATCAGCCAAGGAAAACTTTAATTGAAGATATATTTTCTCTTTCAAAGTCTCATAACCGCATTGCCTCTATCTATGATCTGCTTTGATCTTCACAGACACCTTCTCTTTTTGCACTTAAAGGAGTCTGGGAGAGCGAGTTAGGACTGGAACCTGACGGGAGCTGTGGAATTATGTTTTAGCTCAAATTGACTCTGTCTGTATTCGTGCTCGTTTGAGTCTTATACAGTTTAAAGTTGTTTATAGAATTCATTTCACCAAAGCAAAGTTGAAAAAACTTTCTTTTGCAGAAGATGACCGTTGTAATAGATGTTCTCTGTCCCGGCAGATACATTTTTGGAGTATCTCCCATTTATTTAATAATAAATGCCAATATTATTTATTACAGAAGATGAATACTGCTTTATTGGAAATCCCCATGCCCTCCTGCTAATTTTTCTTGGTTAAGGGACCTAATGTCTCTTCTACATTTGGAAAAAATAAAACACTCCATTAGAGACTCAACTTATTTTACAAAATCTGGAATCTGATGCTTTCCTTTGTTGGGACCATACCTTTATTATAGGACCATTATTAAAGGATCCATGTGCTTCTGCTTTCATCATAAAATACAAACAAAACTATTGATATAATTTCTGAACCTAACAGACTTCAACCAAAAGTAAAAGTGAAAGTTGAAGGTTTATATCACATACAATCTGACCTCGTCCAGAACACACCTACAGCCACACACTTCAGTGCGAACAAATAAAACCAGGCTAGAGAACAAAAATGTGTGATTTAAATCACTGTTCTTTTGGAACCAAATACAATTTTCAAATCGATGTGTAGCTAGATTCGTTTTACTCTCAAAGAAACAAGGACACAAAGTCTTCTTTCGCGGTATCACGTTGTTTTGTGGTTCGCTTTTCTGGTAAAACCCCCTGGAAACAAAAAGTACAGAAACTACCAAATAGATAACAAATAGTATAAAAAGAAGCCCTGGTTGAGAAACTAGAATAGTCCCTATTTTTCTATTACTGAAACTACATATATGTTATAATGAAATATGTAAAGAATAAGACAAGCTGCTGTATAACAATAAATGAATGAATAAGGGTTGGTGTGATAAAGTGGAGTTACTGTTTTTACTATTGACTTTTAAACCACAGCAAACAACCAATGCTTACTATTAATCTATTAAAGAAAGATAAACAGTCATTCTCCCACCAGCTACACTTCTCTGTTAGAGGGAAAAAAACCACTTCAGTATGGCAAATTATAAACTGGTGTACTCCTAAAAAGCTCTGATTAATTCCTAAATAATGTATAAGATTTTAAAATAATTGACTGTAAACTGTATAGCATTAATGTGCAATATACCTGGATGTGTTTTATTAATTTGAATAACTGAATGATGCTCCATGTCATAATGAGTGATGAAACCAAACTGACCTGTATTTGTTTTTTTTTGTTTGTTTGTTTGGTTTTTTTGGACGGTTTTATTGTTAATACTATATCACCTGAATATTAGTACACGTGAAACAAGAGAACATAAAAATGACACATTGATCTACAATTCTAAGAAAATAGAATCACATTTTTTTTGTTTTCGGAGTCCTGTGAAAAATCTGCACAACTTTCACAAGACCCCTAAACCTTGCAGGAGCTGTTTGTGTATCCGACCGTCACTCTCACAGCCCCCTAGCTTTATTATTACACTACTCACCTTTTCACAGTGGTTCTATTCAAAACTCTGAATGAAGCAGATTCAGAACAATTTATAGGCTTCACATATACAGGTTCTCTGTAAACTGAACGTTACGACTGATTAGTTGGTGAACTTACACAGAAGATGCACTAATACACGCAAGCATCAAATCAGTACAGTTTGCTATTGGGGTGAATGATGAGCATCCACACATTCTTTGAGGGGTGGGAGGGGGATTTTCTTTTAAAAGGTGTCGCTAATTTAGGAATCAAATTGGGTGTTCATTCTTATTTTTATCAAATTTAACACATTTGAGGCCTGAAAGCCTTCTTTAAAATAGAAATAATTGTAAGCAAATTTTATACTCAATATTCTTTATCGTGTTAAGATTTCTGAGAGAAATATTTTTTATTACTATAAAACTTTTTTTTTTTAGTCAGGGTAGCAATAATTTTAGAGTTTCAATTGATCATATATTTTATAATCATTTCAATGTATCAGTCATTTGTCAGGGTTCAGAGGAAAAAACAAAACAAAATTATTATTATAAGAATGAATAATCTTTCTTTTTTGGAACTCTTTTTTGAAACTCACTTAATTCAAATACTTTTCCGTAACTGATTGTAGATAGTTAAACTGTGGTGTGAAATTTTTTTTTTGTTTGTTTCTTTTGTAAGAGATGCTGATTTCACTGTGCACTGGATCGGCTAACAGTATCTCGTTAACGTCTATTATTACATGAACGGGGTTAAAGACCTTCACAGGTGAATAAACTTAATGGAACAGTACAGTCTACATGACATCAGTGTACGAGAGCAGTCTGGAGATCACGTTACGAACATACTGGGAATAAGGAGAATGATGCTCAAGAGATGATTAAGGTTAGAGCTAGACCTTACATACTGTGGGGGGGGGGGATGGGGGTTGTTTATTTATAGTTGTGTCTGACATATATGTTTTGTCTGGGTCACTCTCTCTGTTGTGAGATTGAGGAGGGTGGGCGGGCATGGTCCTGGTCCTGCGTCTCTGCTTCGTCAGCTTCCTTATGATGTCCATTCTGAAATAAAACACAGACCAGAATAAAAGTAAAGAGTAAAAGAACACATTGGATCAGTACAAGCAACTGAATTCCTGTAGGCCTACAAAAAAAAATTATTACTGGTTAACTGTAACCCAGCCATTAGGGTTGCACAAGCCAGTGCACTCTTAGTGCCGGTCTCAAGCCCAGATAAATAGGGAGGGTTGCGTTAGGAAGGGAATCCAGCGTAAAACGTGCCAAATCCAACATGCGGATCATGAATACGGATTATCTGCTGTGGCAACCCCTAATGGGAGAAGCCAAAAGAAAGTTTCTGTTTAACTGTGCAATAATAACTAACAAATTTTTAAACAACACGTGCAATAACAATCATTTAAAACCATGCAATATTAACTGTGTATACTGTATACTATATTATGTCTCTATTCTTTTATATATTTGCACATTTCTTTTTCTTTGCTGTAACAGAGAAATTTCCCCACTGTTGGACGAACAAAGGTATATCTTAATCTTAATCCTAAAATGTCAACATTTTTTTTTTTTTGCTGTAGAAGAAAAGATTTTTATCTTTATCTTAACTGAACTCTAATGTTTTATATTCTACTTATTTTAAAGGTGCAGTCTGGATTTTTTTTTTACAGTGTTCCTTTGAGATTTGGAAAAAAAAAAAAAACAGCTGTCAATCATAATATTTGTATGCACTTTGATATCTTTAGTTTCTGTTTAAATTTTTAGGAGGACAAAAAAAAAAGACTCCTCCCCCACAACCCACAACCCAAAACCATGCCCCCTCAGGTAGAACAAATCTACACCATGAGAGACATAAAACAGAAGTGGGTTCAGAAGTGAGTGTGGAGCAACATTTGAGAAGAAGGGGCATGTCATTGTGTGTCCAGATTGTCCCGAAACGGGGTCCTAAATGCTATTTCATGCATTCTGAATTATTTACACTGTTAAAGAGTTAAATTCTAATGCAAAACATGGCAAAAGTTTCAAAAAACTATTTTTTTCTGTGCCAAATATGCTCGTTCCGGGTTCTAATAAAGTTCCGGTGAGTGTTTTTAAGTATGGCCCTCTATGATGTCATGAAAGAAGGAATTCTTTGTATTAGCACTTCTCCTGGAAGAGCGTGTACACAGCAACCAGAGCAAGAGAAAAAGAGCACAACCATAATTTACATTTATGGCATTTGGCAGACTCCCTTATCTAGAGCGACTTACAGCTGAGCAGGGTTAAGGTTAGGGGCCTTGTTCAAGGGCCCAACAGTGGCAGCTTGGTGGTGGTGGGATTTGAACCTGTGACCATCTGATCCAAAGTCCAATGCCTTAACCAATGAGTTACCAGCACCATGCTTGCTTCAGTTATGGAAGTCGTCAGCAGCGCTGCACAGCAACTCGCTCGAGAAAAATGTCTCCAAAGACACGTCCTGCTGTAGTGCTTCTTGCTGCTTTTGTTTTTGATGTCAATTTTAGATTTGGGATCTGATTCTGAATCAAATACGTACGGCTAGATCTGATTGTTAGCCATAGTTATTTAAGACTATAAAGTTTTTGTTCCTGTTTTATTTATAGCATTACTAAAGATTTACATGAGATTGTCTGAAACTGTGTGTATGTCCCCTTTAAGAACACAGAAAGAAAAAATACACACTACATATTTAAAATGTTTTTTTTTTTTTTTTTAAATCGCTACTGATCATTCCTTTGTGTACCATGTTTTTATTGTGTTAATGCTCTGCATTAGTTATGTTTTTAGTTCACTTACAAAGGAAAGATTTTTTTTGGATAATTTATTCAGTGTCCCATGAAAATAATCAAAGCCATGGACTTCAACAGACCCTGTTGTTTTGAAAAGGTGGCATATCATATTAGAGCAATCTGCCCCTATGGTTTCCAGATACGTAGTGAAGATGTCTGAATCAAGCTGTACCCGTACTATTGCACCGAAAAGTGGATGAGTTGGGCTGGGATAATGTCATGCAGTGGAGATCAAATACTTCTTTGATTCTTTCATTTATTTTGTTATTGAAGTGGGTGTGGCTCAAAATATTGACATTAAAAACACGTCAAGATATTCCAGTTTTAAGTTTGTGTACATCAAAATGTCCAAATGAAATCAACTACTTATTTATTTCGGGTTTTATATATATATTTTAGCTGGTTTTAATTATTCTATTTATTTTCATATGCAGTTGTTATTTCTGTGCACAAAACTGCTTTTACATTTTTCACCATCTCTGTTTGCCTTCTCTGATTATCCTTTCTCTCCTTCTTCTCCTCAAACAAAATTTTTAAACCATTCTTTATTTACTGCATTTATCTCCACCTACCTCATCATTTTGGCCACGTTCTTTTTCCAGGTCTTCGCTGAATATGTCCTCATCTTGTGCTTCTGCCTCCTCGTTTGGAGAAAAGCTCCTTCTCGGTAACGAGGTCTCTCCTTCAGATGGCCTGTACTCCTTCATAAGGTGCTCTCTGTCGCTAGGAGACAGACTGGAGTGTGGGGATGATGTCGTACGCTCATCAGGTGCCCTTGTCTGAGTGAGCGAGAGGCCGAGTCATCATTAAGGCTACCTAAAGCAGGAGATTCTATCTTACACACACACACACACACACACACACACACACACACACTCTCCTACCTGATGCATGTGATTTGTAGATTCTGTTTGGCTCTGATCAATTTCCTCATCATGAACAACCTCAGCAACTCTCTGGAAAATAAGACAATAATATGATCTACTATGAGTAATTCAATCATGTCTGCATTTATGTTTAAGGTATAAAACAAGGCCAAAGGTACATTTTTTTTATCTATATTTATTTAAGTGTAATATAAGTGACTACATAAAGTCTACAGTGTGTCAAGAACAGCTTGTTACTCACAAATACGGGTTATCATTTTATAGTCTTCTGTACAAACAATAATCACCACAGTAGATTCAGCACCATGGACAGTAGCCAGTTTCCCCAAATAAATAAATAGGATGGATAAATAATTTAATTACTTCAGTAAAGGTTTGCATGTTAAAACACGATGACGGCCCAGGTGATAAAAAGTGCAAGTTGATATAGCTTAGCAAAATAACACTAAAATGTATGACATTTCTATGTAAAAGTGGAAAATAAGGGTCTATGCTGATATGTACAATGGTTTAGTTCCTAGAAACTGAGATTGCATGTGCAAAGCCGATACGACTGACAGTTGAAGGGCATATACTAAATTTATACTAGCTTAATAAAGCTACTCTACATCATGCCATTATTCAGTAGTGCTACGAGTGGAGACAGAACAGCGCATGAAAAGTGAGAAGATCTGAGATTCCCCACCTGATCTACAGGAAGCTCCACAGCTGTGCCCTCATCCTCAGCCACCTCCTCAGCTCCTCGCACCTCCTCCCTCCTCCTCCCCACACCCTTAAACACACTCGCTTGGCCTGCAAGACAAACACACATAAAATTCTTCTTTCTTTTCCACACCACATATATCGCTCTGCATATTAATTTATTATTAAGGAACTGCCTAGAAATGCCTTCCTCTAAAAGAAGCACGGCCTCTAAACTCAAGTCAAAGAGTGGGAATATAAATCTTCTCTATAAACAATGTCTAAATTACATACTGTGTTAAAATACAAAATGCTTTAAATTTGAAGAACAGTATTTGTCTGAATCTCCCCTCCATGCTTTTACCTGTGTTTCTGGCCACTGCTCTGTGTGGGGGTCTGTATTTGCGCACTCTGACAGGTTTGGCATAGAATATTGAGCTCTCCTCTCGTTCCCCTCTTCCTTCACTCCTCTGCAGCGGCTGGGACAAAATCACTCCCCCTGGCTCGGCCTCATCTCCTGTGGACTTCACGCGTCTGCTGTCCCTCTGAGACACACAATGCCCGAATAAAGACTTGTGCAAAATGATCAGGCATTAAAATAAGATGTAGAGACAGGTGGGACCCATCCTACTTCAGGAGAGTGAAGGAGGGCGGAGTCACTGTTGCTGTCTTGAGGAAACTTCCTGTTCTGTGATACACCATAAAAATAAACAAGATTAGCTCCATGTCACTCAGCGCAGCTACAAATGTAATCCTGAGATTATATGCTCAGTGCATTACCTCTGACCTCCTGTGCAGCCCACGATCTGCAATGTAATGTCTAAATAACAGACAATCTGTCAATTTTATTACACAATACCACCTCCATTAACATCCTCCTCCTCTTCCTCCTCTTCCTCACCTGTCTGCACTGCCTCCCGGTGCTTTGTTTAGCAACAGCTCCACGTAGGGAAGCTTCTTGAAGCGCTCGGTACCGACGGCTACGTAACACTGGCCGCTCTCCAGCTCCTCCCCCGAGGTCACCGTCACGCCGTCCAGAGTGCACAGCCTGAGATCAAAGGTCAGATGAAAAGCTGAAACAATCCTACGACAGTAGTGGACACGAGTCTGCGCTTGGTACACGGGTAGGAGTGTGGGTATACCTGCGAACGGCACCGGTGCGCAGCATGGCTTTCTCCGAGACCAGGCTGAGAATCTGTTCCAGGTTTTTCAGTAGGCTCCGAGGAATGATGAAGCGCATGGTGGGACTGAGCACATCTCCGTTCCTGAACACACTGGACAGAGAACAGGTGTGTGTCAGCATGCAGGTGTATTAATAGGTATAATATAATATAAGCATTAAAGAGGTGTGTGTGTGTTAGGGATGGCTCGATACCAAAATTTTGGCTTTGGTCTGATATCAGAATGTAATCGATTTAAAATAAAAATAGATTTATATCTTAATACCTTTGTATCAAACTGTAACAAAAAACCTCCAGGGAACATAGGTTACATTTTGATGTTGGGAAAAAAAATATATAACTGATAAAATAATAAAAATATATTAAAATGTTCTTATCTTTGTCACATTTACCTGGAACAACAACGTATGAAACACCCAATTACATTGAATTATTATATTGTACCATTTAAAATTTAATATATACCGGTACCGGAACTTCGAAATGAAACCCTGATACTGCAGAAAGTACTGTAGACCCTGTGGTCTTAAAAGAAGAGACACATCCTTGGGCTCAAACCTAATAATCAAAGAGAGCTTCAAATTCTTATATAAGCTTCTGAGATATTACAGAATGAAAGTCTTTAAATAATTTTTTAAAAATTATTATATTAAAATTGTAGCATTTTAACCCTCTGAGAACAAAGACAATGTGATATGTGATATTATGTGAGAACATAATTTAATTGTAATGTGCTATTTATCTTTATCTTCTTAAATATATATCCATTTTTATTTCTTTTCGTAAAGGGTGCCAATAATTCTGAATATCAATGTATATGAAAATAATGAAGATAATTAAATCATGAAGGTGATTAGGGACTGTATATCCACAGTGCTTGTGTGTGTGTGAGTGAGTGAAAGAGAGAGAGAGAGAGAGAGAGAGAGAGAGAGAGAGAGAAAGCTGTGTTGCTCACTGTATAATGCAGGGAAGAGTTATAACCTTCCTCCATTTTGCGGAAACGTTGGGTCTGTTGAGTCCTTTACCCTGCAGAGAGCAACACAGAAGTGTAAAGAAGTCCGGAAACCTGGAACGGATCTCAAGCCCCAGACAAAAGACGTCTCGCCCTTCACCTGACGCCTGCTTAACACCCAGCTCCTATCTCACCTACCGTCAAATCAATCAGAACTACAAAAGACAACTGTGTCACTGTGACTGCAGGATTCCTACAAACGAAACACAACACCTCGTTTTGGCCCGAAGCTGATTAAACAGATCTGCATGGCTAATGAAAGCGTCTGTACCGGCCAAGTAGTAACTTTAATAATTCAAACAAATAATAGCTGTTATACCCCATATCACAGACTGCTGTCTTTTCACACTCATGGTGAGAAATTCTGAATCGTGGATCACAGGTGAGAAAAGAAACCCTCATATTGAAACCTTAAGTTCAATCATTCAGTTTTTAGTCTTCCTCATCCGTCATATTGTCTAAATGTGGGTATATAAGCCCAATTTTTTAAGTAGTACTGATACTGGAAGTTACAGCCTAACTTTGATTTATTGTTGTATTTATGATGTTTGCTACTCCTTCTGAGTGTCCAGGAAGAAACACTTGGTGTCATCATTGAAAAGACAGAAGCTAAAAAAGCAAGAAAAAGATTGTCATTATAGCGCACTGACTGTTGCCCGAAATGAAGCAACACAAATGGGCCAAAAACTAAACTAGACTGAAGAATCCTAAAAGAACAATGAAAATCAAGTCGGTACTATTTTCTTTTGTATGACCCAAATCTGTACTGAATTGAACACCTGCACTGATTTTATTATATGATTGTTGGGGGTTTTTTCCTTCTTTTTTCATGTTTATTTGACTTTCTGCCATAATCTAATCTGATTTGCTTTGTTATCACTCTTATTTTTGATAAAAGTGAATCACTGGGACTGTACACAGTGTTTCAGAGATTGTAAATGAGACACACTGCAATCACCAACCATCAAATGTGTGATAACCTTTATAAGACATAATAATAGTATTTAAACCAAAGATTGTAAGATTGTGAGATTGTAAGTATGTTTAGGTTACACAGTAAAAGTACACCAATTAGACAAGTAAATGTTCAAATATAAAGCCTTTTTATGAATGCAATAACATTTTAGGTATTAAATTAGTTTAAATCCTATTTAGCGTTTCAGTTGGATTGAATCCTCGATACGTCACAGCTCGGACATGCCTGGACAGGTCTCATACTCAGTGTGTATATCGGACTGTCAGACAAGACAATAATGATTCATTCTTTCACCTTTACTCACGTGCATACACCCACGCACTCACAATCAGAACCACAGCAACACAACAACAAAACGAACGAGGCACAAAGTTGACCCTTTATGGCAGCTACAAAGCTACTCAGAGCAGGAATTGTCATTAAATGTAACTATAAACGGATAAAAAGTTGGAAGCATCTTTTTTTTTTTTTACTAACAGACATTGCTGTTGTGTGAGAGGTATAAAACACTCATTGACATGCTGTTATTAAAAAATATCAACTTCAGGGTGGTGACTATAATGTTTTTTTTTTAAGATTTTGAAAATTAAATTCAAAATAAAACAATTGTGTATTAGATAAATAAAATGATACATTTGAGAAATAATGAAAAAATTCCAAACAAATTATGTAGTAATTATTTAATTAACACATTTAATAATTGTGATATCTTATTATTAACTACTATTTAATGTGTTACGGTACTATGTGTTAATATATTATTATTATTAATTACTATTAAATAAAATAATTAATTCAGAAGCAAAACAATTGTTCAGTATTAAAGGTTAATAAAATATGGCTCATATAATGTCAAATAATTTTTAAAAGAATAAATAAATTGACTCAATCTTTAAAATTAATAACGAGTCATTAGTATATTGAACATTTTCTGTAATGTAAGGTTAAAGTATTAATCAGTTGACCTGATAACCAAGTACATTACCTAATCACCTGACTTTATACTTAAATAGAACTCTGTCTCGTCTATATCTCAGATGAAAAATTAGCTTCAGTGAGCAGCATTCACGGGTGTATTTTGACGTGCACTCATAACATAATAAAAACACTCACTTGCATGGCGTCTCCAGTTCGAGCCACTGGATTTCTCTTCATGCCCAGACTCAGATAACTGCGAGAAAGTGATTTAGAAAAAGAAGAGAAACGGATTAACATTCGTGCAGGAACACCTCCCATGTTGGCGCACTAATGTTTGGATAAAAGGGCTCCTTTACAGCCTGGTTTCTCAGACGCCTGATGACTTGCTTGCACAAAGCCGCTGTGACGTCTCCGAGGCCGAACGAGATGTTCTGCCCTTTGACTTTATCACCAAAATGTGAATTTGGGGAATAATGTGGAGCTGTAAAGTCACGACATCCTGCTGGTCAGTGGAGGCACATATTTGGCAGCTTGAGAAAGATACAAATGTACCGGGGTATTTATGGGTATACATTTAGAAAATATACTGAAATCATCATAAAAACTACATTTGATGTGATGTAGCTTTTACAATTAATATATTACAAAATCTTTATATAAAAACATCAAACCACAATGTTGAAGATCTGCATTATCAGCAGATTCATCAGCATAATTTCTGGTGATTAATAATAATCGCATCTGGCTTTTAAGTTTGTACCTAAGACTGTCCTGTGCCTTTCCCAAAATACTTATCCACAATCCTGCAAAACACTCAGTAGTTTGTCTTTGCTTTTCTACACCTGAATACACAAATTATTTAGATTCCCACTCCTAATCTTCTGTCACCCAAAAGATGACCATTTAGAGCTTTAAGCTTTCTTGTGTCTCTGCTGTCACCTCTGAGGATCGAAAACCTACATCAGGATATCTGCTCTGTGTCCAGTTTTAAAAGCTCTACACAAAATGAGTAATTGAACACTAATGGGGTGGACTGATTCCAAAATGCATTGCAAATCAGGTTGTCAAAATTGTCTAAGACAATATGAACATGTTCCTTAGCCCTCCAGCTTTCAACACTACCTGATTGGGGTGTGAATGTTAAATATAATACAGAAAAACATAAAAAAAAACCTCCTCAAAAACAGTTTGCATTCAACATTTGCTAAAGGCTTTAAAGTCTGAGGAACCCATGCTTCATGGTTAATGAAGGAAATGTAACCACGCCATATCGCAATTAAAGATCCATCTCTATGTATTATTTTTCTA
>NC_060885.1:27748631-27753631 GCF_014805685.1 Silurus meridionalis | reverse complement strand
TATTGCTAATTAAT
Organism: Silurus meridionalis; assembly: GCF_014805685.1. Taxonomy (NCBI): domain Eukaryota; kingdom Metazoa; phylum Chordata; class Actinopteri; order Siluriformes; family Siluridae; genus Silurus; species Silurus meridionalis. The sequence goes on along the minus strand of NC_060885.1, from coordinate 27,753,617 downwards.
TTTAACGGCACTAATATTATTACCGAGAGATGATTGTAACGTGCATTTCTGTTTGACCATTTTTAATAAAAATACAAATAAATACATATAAAAGAGGCGAAATTAACATGTAAATGTTCAACGCAAAACACGTCTATTCATAACATCGTTTTTTTACTCAGATATAAAAAAGTAATAAACTCCAAAATACATTTTAACCACTAAACATTGCCTTCACAGACAATTTCAGCATTGACCTCTCCTCAGCCACGGAAAGCAACCGGGAACTGAGACATAATTCTTATATATATATATATATATATATATATATATATATATATATATATATATATATATATATATATATATATATTATATAATTATATAATATATATTATACATTAATTACTCAAACACTGATTGATATCTAATAAAATGATTCTGAGCCTAAAACATTAAAGCTAAACTGATGCTAGATACCAAAAAGCGGCAAAGTTCAAACAGAGCACATGCTCTACCCTGATTGGTAGTTTGCAGCGTGTTTGTCCAGTTAAGATTTTAAGGAATGACTAATTTTGCTAAATGTTGTTGAGTAAAAAGTCTCCTCAAAAGGAAATACATCAGTAAATTACAAATTTGTGAAAAAGCTACTTAAGTACATTAATGAACTACATTTTCTTTCTTTCTTTCTTTCTTTCTTTCTTTCTTTCTTTCTTTCTTTCTTTCTTTATTGTCCATCACTGTCATAAAGTATGTATGTTTAGCAGACTAGATAGTGTTAGCCATTTAATGTATGAATAATTGGTAAAAAAAATTCTGCCAGATGATATTACGTTAGCTATCTACCTAAATTCTTCCACAAATCCAGTCAGATCAACTCATGTTAGCTAATGTAACCTGTGGGGATAATAGTAAAGAAAGTATATGACTTAGAATTCCAGTCAGAAAAGCTAAGCTTATGTTAGCTTTGACAAACATTTATAAACATGGCCTGTCATGTTAGCACAAATAAGCTTTATGCAGCAATGTAGATAGATAGATAGATAGATAGATAGATAGATAGATAGATAGATAGATAGATAGATAGATAGATAGATATACAGACATAGATAGAGGTAAAAAATATGTAAACATTGTGCAAATTTATAAGGAAAAATTGCGAACATTGTAAACATTTATGACGGAAATTCATGGACTTCGTGAACAGTAATGAATGATATCAGTGAATATTGTGAACATTTATAAGGGAATTTTGTAAACATTTATGTGGGAAATTTGCAAACATTGTGAACATTTATGAATGAAATTTGCAAATAATGTGAGGATTTATGAGGGAAAGATTGTGAACGGTTATGAGTGAAATTCACAAACGTTGCGAACATTTATGAAAAATTTCTGCCAAAAATCGTGTCAAATTAGGACTTTTGTTGAAGCGTTTGTAGATGATTAAGAGTCTTGTAAAGTACTGCTGTGGCTGTGTTTGATGACATCATCTTTTCACTTATCTTCACAACTTGGCTAACATTTGTGAAAGGTCTTGATGCTGTGAAGCGAGTGTGTGTGTGTGTGTGTGTGTGTGTGTGTGTGTGTGTGTGTGTGTGTGTGTGTGTGTGTTGAATTATAGACAAGCGTTAATTTCCCCTCGTTTATACGGCAGCACAGATGGAGAGCACTTAACGAGTCATCGCTCTGAGCAGGACATTTCACTGCACATTACGCTAATGGAGTCCCTTTCTCCGCCTCTCTCTCTCTCTCTCTCTCTCTCTCTTTCTCCTTTCTTTATTCGTATTTTATACATTGCCTCTATTCATGCATTATCCCACCCTTTCCTCATTCCTTCTCTCTTCTCCCCTCCATTATTTCTATCCTCCTCTGTCTTTCTTCTCTCTTTGCTTTCTTTACTCTCTTCACTCCTTTTCTCTATTCTTACCTATTTCCTTCACTTCCTCTCTTTCTTTCTTTCTTTCTTTCTTTCTTTCTTTCTTTCTTTCTTTCTTTCTTTCTTTCTTTCTTTCTTTCTTTCTTTCTTCATTTTATTGTTTTCTGTTCTTCCTTTTATCTTCCTCTTTTAATTTAGTGACCCTATATCTTCCATTTCTCTATTTTCCTTCTTTCTCATTTCCTCACTTTTTCCATCCTAACCATTCTCCGTTCTCTGTCCGCCTTTTTCCCTCCATCCATATACCTGTTTTCTTTCCCACTTTCCTTTGTATTTTTGTCTTTTAAATGTTATACCATGCTTTTTTTTCTTGTCTCTATTTTTGAATCTATTTCCTCTCATTGTCCCCTTCTTTATCTTTTTCCCTCTTTCCTTTTTACTATTTTATCGCCTCACCATCGTTCTGTCTTTATTCTCCTATCTCTCTCTTCTGTCCCCATGTCTTTCTCTGCTGTATTTGTCCATTCCTCCTTTTTGTCTCTCTCCTCACTCTGCCATTTTCTTATTACTTGCTTATATCTTCTCTTTCTCCCCTTTTATCTTCTTTTCTTTCTCCCAATCTTTCCGTACACTTCTACCCTCGTTGTGGCTCTCTCCTATTTACCCTTTCTTCCTTTTTTCTCAAATGTTCTCCTTATTCTATTTTTATATGTTTTGTCTTGTTTTGTCTTTTACTAGCACTTTATTCTTCTTTTAATCCACAGTTTTCTGTACATATTGTTCTATCTCCCATTTCTTCTCTCTAACCCCCACCATCACCCTACCCCACCCCCTCTCTGTAATTACTCTCGTTTATTTTGTGCTCTTTTTCTTTCAGTAATTACCTCGGACATTAGCGCCTCTGGTTTACATCTCAACTCGTCTCCCGCGTCTCCTTCACCTCTGACCCCTGACTGAGTCAGCCATTAACACACACACACACACACACACAAACACACACACACACACAGTCTGATACAATGCAATGCAGAATGACAATGTTGAAATAAAACATGAACAAATGGCGTGATGTTAAAGAAGGTGTGATTCTGCAAGTTTGAAAGGAATACTCTGTTTTTCACCCTCATCTGTGTGCACATATATGTGTGTGTGTGTGTGTGTGTGTGTGTGTGTGTGTGTGTGTGTGTGTGTTTGTGTGGGAATTCCATGGACAAATTGTTTGTGCCTGCTTTTTTCTAGAATGCTGTAAATAATTTTTTTTGATGATCTCTACATTTTGGATCTGGATTCTAATTGGTCAGAAGGTACATTATAGTTTCTTTAGTAACAGCTATTCACATGGACTTGTACAACATGTACAGCATGTACCAAACTGATTTAGTGCATGTATAACTGTTGTTCGGGTGACGTTTCCTATAAAATGATGTTTATGCAACTTTTAAAGAAGGAGTCTCCCGTGTCAGTGTTTTGTAACTGTCATATAAATCTATATCTTATCTTATCTTATCTTATCTTATCTTATCTTATCTTATCTTATCTTATCTTATACAAAACATGATGGGAATGTCTACAGATAAAAAAAAGAGATTTAGAAAATTAACTGGTGAGAAAACAGAACTGTTTATAGCTGTTATTACAGTAAGTAAGAACTGAAACAAACTGGTTTTATGAACAATAAATGTAAAATAAAATAACCTTTTTTTTTTTTTTACTAAAATAAAATTTCTTTCATATTTTATTTCTTGCTCTCTCTCTCTCTCTCTCTCTCTCTCTCTCTCTCTATTCTTTGTTATTTAAACGTAGTGTGATAACTTTCATTTTTAATGCCTTAACCTTAAATGTACCCGGGTTCCCTGGTGGTCTAGTGGTTAGGATGCGGCGCTCTTACCACTGCGGCCCGGGTTCGATCCCCGGTCAGGGAACCAACCCCAGCCATTAGGGTTGCACAAGCCTTAGTGCCGGTCCCAAGCCCAGATAAATGGGGAGGGTTGCATTAGGAAGGGCATCCAGCGTAAAAACATGTGCAAAATTAAACATGCGTATGATCCGCTGTGGCGACCCCTAATGGAGAAGCCGAAAGAAAGTAACCTTAAATGTACCTATTAATGAATAAAAAGTATGCAATACATTTAAAAAAAATATATTGTATTGCTCACTGAGGTTTTTATCAGTATTGGCTTGTTTTTTGGCCTGTGCTGAAAAACAGTGGAGTATTCCTTTAAGTGTTTCTTGTGTTGATGTTTCCATCCATCATGAAATTTATGCAACAGGAAAAGCCTAAGTGCGCTTGTGTGTGTGTGTGTGTGTGTGTGTGTGTGTGTGTGCTTGTGCAATTTACTGAGGCTCTTTTAATAAGGGAAACCATGGAGTTAGTGTTTAGGATGGAAACACACACAGGTAAACACACACTTCAGGCAGAATCACATCTCCTGTCCACTTCCTGTCCATCACACTCCACACTGCTGGTGTTTAAATGTCTTACAAGCGTATCGCTGTGTGTCTTGAGGACAAGTCTGGGCGTGTCTTTGCTGTGCTGCGTGGAGGCCTCCTCCTCTCTGGCCTACAGGAGAGACACAATGACCCTTATACGCATGGACACAAATCACACACACACACACACACACACACACACACACACACACAGCAGAGAACGGAAGGGACAAAAGAGCGAGATGGGATGCATGGATGGAGTGAAAGTTAGAGCAGTTGCATGCACTCACCTGCATAGGAAAACAGACTGTGTGTGTGTGTGTGTGTGTGTGTGTGTGTGTGTGTGTGTGTGTGTGAGTTTGTTATTAAAAGAAATATCTGTAAGCAATTTATGAGGTTCAAATATTCCATTCTTTCTTTCTTTCTTTCTTTCTTTCTTTCTTTCTTTCTTTCTTTCTTTCTTAAACTTATTACTTTCAACATTGCGTGCGTGTGTGTGTGTGTGTGTGTGTTCAGAACTCTAAAAAAAGGGTGGTCCCCACAAGTGATGACTAGAAAGTTATTCCCCATGCAACAGGTAAACTAGTACGTGTGTGTGTGTGTCTGTGTGTCTGTGGTCTGTGTGTGTGTGTGTGTGTGTGTGTGTGTGTGTGTGTGTGTGAAATATATTGCAAAAATATCTAAAAGCATTTTATGAG